>NW_025234795.1:0-6743 GCF_018294505.1 Triticum aestivum | reverse complement strand
TATAAGCCTTCCCAGCTCCACATACATCTACGTCGTGCGTTTGACTCTCCCTGGTAATCGCTCTATCCAAGCTTTGAGAGTTTTGACTACAACGGTTGCCGATCACCGCCTGTTGCTGGGTAAGAACTGGTAAGAATTTGAGTTTTGCTTGACGGATTTGTGACACCCACCACCACCACTTGTTCGTAGTCTGTAGGATCATATTCTTGTGTGTTTCTATTGCTGCTAACCATGCCAGGATCACAAGCCGACGAGATTGACTGGGAGAATTTATCGAACAAGGAGCTTCATGATAAGTTTCAGCAAATGATGACTGAACAGGTGCAAGATGTGCTGAACAATTTTGAAGAGGCCATGGAGAAGATCACTGGCCTTGAGAAGACGTTCGAAACAAAGCTCGATAACAAGTTTAATGAATTGCTCGCGCGTCTTCCACCACCACCATCCGCTGCACCTAACGCACCTCTCCAACAACAACAACAACGACTACCTCCACGTCGCGAAATAGACCTTCGCCGAGCGAGCCGTGTTCCTCTTGTGTTTGGCCAAACTGTTGGTGCTGCTGTTGATACTTCTGTGGCTCCTGCTGCTGATGCGGAGGAGGATGATTATGTGGGAGATTTTGAGGATGAGGTTGATCAAAATCAGCACTACGTGCAGCCACCTGTACCACCACCAGCAGGTCGACCTCAGGTATATATTCGTAATGGTAGGCCTGCACCACCACCTCAGGTACGAGATGATGTCCATATTCCTAAACTGAAATTGAATATTCCACCATTTGAGGGTAGATATGTTCCTGATATATATCTTACTTGGGAGTTAGAAACTGAACAACGATTTACATGTTTACAATATCCTGAGGAGAGACGAGTTGCTGCTGATGTTTGTGCTTTCACTAGTTTTGCATGTGTATGGTGGTCTGAACATTGTAGATTATATCCTATTCCAACTACTTGGGCTGCTTTGAAAACTGCTATACGTACGCGTTGGGTTCCACCATATTATCAACGTGAATTGCTTCAAAAATTGCAGCGTTTAAGACAAGGGAAAAATTCTGTAGAAGAATATTATCAGGAATTACAAACTGGCATGATTAGATGTGGTATTGTTGTGGAGAATGAAGCTATGCTTGCACGTTTTCTGGGTGGACTAAATAGAGAGATTCAGACCATTCTAGACTATAAGGAGTATACTAATATCACTCGTTTATTCCATCTTGCTTGTAAAGCTGAACGTGAAGTGCAGGATCGACAAGCATTTGGGCGAACTAACTTTTCTGCAGGCCGACCTTCATCATGGACACCACGTGCATCTTCTACTTCAACTGCACCAGCACCTCCATCCGGTGCCACCTCCAGCCGTGATACAAGAAAACAGGCACAACCACCATTATCTGCCAAGAGCGCACCTGCGGGGCCTGCACAGTGTTCTTCTTCTTCCATGGCATCAACAGGGCACACAAGTGATATTATTTGTCGTCGTTGTAAGGGAGGAGGTCATTATGCGAGAGAATGCAAATCTCCGCGTGTGATGATTGCTACCGCGAATGGTGGATATGAGTCTGCTAGTGACTATGATGAGGAGACTTTGGCTCTTATTACACGTGAAGAACATGGTGGAGATGATTCTGATCATGAGACGCAATACATGGCTCCTGAAGACGCTGACAGGTATGAATGTTTAGTTGCTCAACGTGTTTTGAGTGTGCAGATCACACAAGCTGAGCAAAATCAGAGGCACAATTTGTTCCATACCAAGGGAGTTGTGAAGGAACGTTCTGTGCGCGTCATCATAGACGGAGGGAGCTGCAACAACTTGGCTAGCATGGAGATGGTGGAGAAGCTTTCTCTCACCACAAGACCACATCCACATCCATACTACATCCAATGGTTCAACAACAGCGGCAAGGTTAAGGTAACACGTACTGTTCGTGTGCATTTTAGTATCTCTACATATGCTGATTATGTTGATTGTGATGTGGTACCTATGCAAGCATGTTCCTTATTACTTGGTAGACCATGGCAATTTGATAAAAATTCTGTACACCATGGTAGAAACAATCACTATACTCTTGTTCATAAGGATAAAAATATTACTTTGCTTCCTATGACTCCTGATTCCATTTTGAAAGATGATATTAATAGAGCTAATAAAGCAAAACAGGAGACGAATAAGAGTGAAAATAAGATTGTGGCAAAAGAATTTGAGCAACAAATGAAACCTAATAATAAACCATCTAGTGTGATGAGGACATCAATACAATTGTTACACCCACAGCCCCTGCTGCTATACATACTGGACCAATTACTAGAGCTCGTGCACGCCAACTAAATTACCAGGTACTTTCGTTTCTTGGTAATGATTCTAATGTTCATGAGAATATGATGCTGCCTAAATTGGATACATTTGTTTTGCTTACAAATGAAGGGCCTAGCTTGGAGAAGGATGAACATTGGAGCAAGAACAAGAATGGAGTTACAAGTGATGATTTCAGGACTTTGAAGCCACCATAATGGGTGCATGAAGCCTTGGACGAAATATACAAGATGCCACTTCATAAATTTCGTCCCGAGGCTATTTTAGGTGCTGCGTCACCTTATTATTGGGCCAGGCCCATATAATTTCGAAATACATAAGTATAGGCTATTTTTAGAGTCCGTATGTGTGGGGAAACAAGAGATAGGGTTGATTTCGGACCCCTCCACCAAGGGCCACGAAATTCCCCCCTCTTCCTCCATATATACAGCCCTTAGGGCATCGTTTAGACTTTGGGTTTTGTTTAGATTAAAAGTTCGCCATAGCTGCAACTTCGCGTACTTCGTTTGTGTTCAACGACCAGACAAAGGCGTCACAGAACCCCACCTTGATCAATAAAGCTTTCATCTTATATTCGCAATATCCAGATTGCAATCTCAGTTTCTTGCTTGTTCTTCGTTTGCTCGCAGGAAACAGACCCTCGTGGTCAGGTTGATCGTGCTCCGGCGTGGTCAATAACCTCTCGGAGTTGGTTTAGCGATTGCTAAGGCGCGACGTCCTCGCACGTTCGTAGTCGGATCGTCAAAGCCGACTTCCACCAAAGCGATATCCATCATCTCATCGAAAGACGGGACACCTTTGCCTCTATCAGAATATTATCAGGAATTACAAACTGGCATGATTAGATGTGGTATTGTTGAGGAGAATGAAGCTATGCTTGCACGTTTTCTGGGTGGATTAAATAGAGAGATTCAGACCATTCTAGACTATAAGGAGTATACTAATATCACTCGTTTATTCCATCTTGCTTGTAAAGCTGAACGTGAAGTGCAGGATCGACAAGCATTGGGGCGAACTAACTTTTCTGCAGGCCGACCTTCATCATGGACACCACGTGCATCTTCTACTTCAACTGCACCAGCACCTCCATCCGGTGCCACCTCCAGCCGTGATACAAGAAAACAGGCACAACCACCATTATCTGCCAAGAGCGCACCTGCGGGGCCTGCACAGCGTTCTTCTTCTTCCATGGCATCAACAGGGCACACAAGTGATATTATTTGTCGTCGTTGTAAGGGAGGAGGTCATTATGAGAGAGAATGCAAATCTCCGCCTGTAATGATTGCTACCGCGGATGGTGGATATGAGTCCGCTAGTGACTATGATGAGGAGACTTTGGCTCTTATTACACGTGAAGAACATGGTGGAGATGATTCTGATCATGAGACGCAATACATGGCTCCTGAAGACGCTGACAGGTATGAATGTTTAGTTGCTCAACGTGTTTTGAGTGTGCAGGTCACACAAGCTGAGCAAAATCAGAGGCACAATTTGTTCCATACCAAGGGAGTTGTGAAGGAACGTTCTGTGAGCGTCATCATAGACGGAGGGAGCTGCAACAACTTGGCTAGCATGGAGATGGTGGAGAAGCTTTCTCTCACCACAAGACCACATCCACATCCTTACTACATCCAATGGTTCAACAACAGCGGCAAGGTTAAGGTAACACGTACTGTTCGTGTGCATTTTAGTATCTCTACATATGCTGATTATGTTGATTGTGATGTGGTACCTATGCAAGCATGTTCCTTATTACTTGGTAGACCATGGCAATTTGATAAAAATTCTGTACACCATGGTAGAAACAATCACTATACTCTTGTTCATAAGGATAAAAATATTATTTTGCTTCCTATGACTCCTGATTCCATTTTGAAAGATGATATTAATAGAGCTAATAAAGCAAAACAGGAGACGAATAAGAGTGAAAATCAGATTGTGGCAAAAGAATTTGAGCAACAAATGAAGCCTAATAATAAACCATCTAGGGTTGCTTCTGAAATTAAATTGAAAAGTGCATGTTTATTTGCCACCAAATCTGATATTGATGAGCTAGATTTCAGCAAATCTGTTTGCTATGCTTTTGTGTGCAAAGAGGCATTATTTTCATTCGAGGACGTGCCTTCCTCTTTGCCTCCTGCTGTCACTAACATTTTGCAGGAGTTCGCTGACGTCTTTCCAGAAGACGTGCCACCGGGATTACCTCCTATTCGAGGGATTGAGCATCAGATTGACTTAATTCCCGGTGCTTCACTGCCAAACCGTGCACCATACCGTACCAATCCAGAGGAGACGAAGGAGATTATGCGTCAAGTACAAGAGCTTCTCGACAAAGGTTATATACGCGAATCCCTTAGTCCTTGTGTTGTTCCTATTATTCTAGTGCCGAAAAAGGATGGTACATCACGTATGTGTGTTGATTGTAGAGGCATTAATAATATTACTATTTGTTATCGTCATCCTATTCCTAGGCTAGATGATATGCTTGATGAATTGAGTGGCTCTACAATATTCTCCAAAGTTGATTTGCGTAGTGGATACCATCAAATTCGTATGAAATTGGGAGATGAATGGAAAACAGCATTCAAAACTAAGTTTGGATTATATGAGTGGTTAGTCATGCCTTTTGGGTTAACTAATGCACCTAGTACTTTCATGAGATTAATGAACGAAGTTTTACGTGCTTTCATTGGACGATTTGTGGTAGTTTACTTTGATGACATATTGATTTATAGCAGATCTTTGGAAGAACATTTGGAACATTTACGTGCTGTTTTTATTGCTCTACGTGATGCACGTTTGTTTGGTAACCTTGGGAAGTGCACCTTTTGCACCGACCGAGTATCTTTTCTTGGCTATTTTGTTACTCCACAGGGAATTGACGTTGATAAAGCCAAGATTGAAGCTATTGAGAGTTGGCCGCAACCCAAAACGGTCACACAAGTGAGGAGTTTTCTTGGCCTCGCTGGGTTCTATAGGCGTTTTGTGAGAGATTTCAGCACCATTGCTGCACCTCTCAATGAGCTTACAAAGAAAGATGTGCCTTTTCTTTGGGGTACCGCACAGGAAGAAGCCTTCTCGGTATTGAAAGATAAGTTGACACATGCTCCTTTACTCCAACTTCCTGATTTTAATAAGACTTTTGAGCTTGAATGTGATGCTAGTGGAATTGGATTAGGCGGTGTGTTATTACAAGATGGCAAACCTGTTGCATACTTTTCTGAAAAATTGAGTGGGCCTAGTCCGAATTATTCTACTTATGATAAAGAATTATATGCTCTTGTTCGGACTTTAGAAACATGGCAACATTATTTATGGCCCAAAGAATTTGTTATACATTCTGATCATGAATCTTTGAAACATATTAAAAGTCAAGCTAAACTGAATCATAGACATGCTAAATGGGTTGAATTCATTGAGACTTTTCCTTATGTCATTAAACACAAGAAGGGAAAAGAAAATAAATGTTATTGCTGATGCATTGTCTCGCCGCTATACTATGCTTTCACAACTTGACTTCAAAATATTTGGTTTGGAGACCATCAAAGATCAATATGTGCATGATGCTGATTTTAAAGATGTAATGCAGAATTGTAAAGAAGGAAGAATGTGGAACAAGTTCATCGTTAACGATGGATTTGTGTTTCGTGCTAACAAGCTATGCATTCCAGCTAGCTCCGTTCGTCTTTTGTTGTTGCAGGAGGCACAAGGAGGAGGATTAATGGGACACTTTGGCGTGAAGAAGAGGGAGGACGTACTTGCTACACATTTCTTTTGGCCAAAGATGAGACGGGATGTTGAGCGTTTTATTGCTCGATGCACTACATGTCAAAAAGCTAAGTCACGACTCAATCCTCATGGTTTATATATGCCTTTGCCTGTACCTAGTGTTCCTTGGGAGGATATATCTATGGACTTTGTTTTAGGTTTACCTCGAACAAAGAAGGGGAAGGATAGCATATTTGTTGTCGTGGATAGATTCTCGAAAATGGCACACTTTATACCATGTCATAAAAGCGATGATGCTGTTAATGTTGCTGATTTGTTCTTTCGTGAAATTATTCGCTTGCATGGTGTGCCAAATACTATTGTTTCAGATCATGATACTAAATTTCTTAGCCACTTTTGGAGATGTTTATGGGCTAAGTTGGGGACTAAACTGCTTTTTAGTACTACTTGTCACCCCCAAACTGATGGACAAACTGAAGTAGTCAATAGAACGTTGTCTACTATGCTTAGGGCTGTTTTGAAGAATAATAAGAAAATGTGGGAGGAATGCTTGCCTCATATTGAATTTGCTTATAATCGTTCATTGCATTCTACTACTAAGATGTGCCCTTTTGAAGTTGTGTATGGTTTCCTACCTCGTGCACCTATTGATTTGTTGCCTCTTCCATCTTCGGAGAAGGTTAATTTTGATGCTA
>NW_025234794.1:0-6747 GCF_018294505.1 Triticum aestivum | reverse complement strand
TGCAGAAAACAAAAGAAAAAACAACAATAAGTATTTTGTTGTAAGTAGAAACAAAATAAAATAAATAAAGCAAGAAAGAAAACAAAAAAACAAAAAAAAAGTGTTTTAAAATTTGAAAACTAATGGCACTAACAGAAAGTTTATAATTTTCCTAAAACTAAAAGCAAAAAGAATTAAAAAATAAAGCAAAAAACAAAAGAAAATAAATAATGGAGAAAACAAAACAAAAAAACAGGAAAAAAATAAAAATAGCAACAATAAGTAAAGAAAAAAAATGCCTCCTATAGGGCCCCCACGGCCTGAATACGACATGAAACCCTACTATGGGCCAGGATTCAGGCCCGCGGTAGACCCAGTAGGCCCACCAGGCAAAGTTTAGCAAGTAGGCCCGAAAGCCTGCGGTCGAGAGGAGTTCAAGAGAGGTGCGGCAGTGGGGCTTATAAACCACTGCGCGCCCCTCTCAACTAGCGAGGTGGGACTAAACTTTGGCCCCGAGGCGGGCAGCACAGGGACCTTTGGTCCCGGTTGGTGGCACCAACCGGGACTAAAGGGGGGGCATTAGTCCCGGTGGGTGCCACCAACAGGGACCAAAGGCCGCAGGTTCCCGCCCTTTGGGCTGCCGAAAAAGAGGCCTTTGGTCCCGGTTGGTGGCACCAACCGGGACTAAAGGGGGCATTAGTCCCAGTTTGTGCCACGAACCGGGACCAATGCTCTTGCTATATATACAGCACTTAGCAGTTTTCGCCAAAATCCATCTGTTTTTTCTCACCCCGACGCCTTCTGCTCCTCGTCGCCGTCGCCACCGAGCCCTGCCCCGACGCCGTCGCCGTCGCCGCCACCGAGCCACTGCACCGACACCGTCGCCGCGCCCGCCGCCCCTGCCGGCCCCGACCACGTCGCCGTCGCTGCGCGCCACCCCTGCCCCGACCCCGTCACCGTCGCCGCGCGCGCCGCCCCTTCCCCAACCCCGTCGCCGTCGCCCCGACCACACGCCGCCGCCTTCGGTCCGGCCGCCGGCGCCCTTTTCCTCTTATTTTTTTGTGCATTTTAATTATGTATATGTTCTCTGTGTATATATGTATATGTTCTCTGTGTATATATGTTCATATATGCAAAAGTTAGATTTTAGAAAAACTTTATATATGCAAAAGTTTATATCTGCAAAAAGTTATACATATATGTAATTAAGTATATATGTATGTATAGATGTATGTATGTGGATACATGAGGGGGGTCGATATACCCCCTCTTCGATAGCATTTTTGTGAATTTTAGGTTAGTGTATATATATGTTGATGTATATATGCAAAAGAGTTTTTTAGAAAAAATACTATTTTTTCTGTTGATGATATGATGATGTTTTTTTCATATATGCATTTTTTCATATATAAGTATTTTTTTTAAGTTGTTAGTAGATATCGATTTTAGGTTAGTGCATTTTATCACTGATTTTAGGTTAGTTGATCAATTTAGTGCATTTTATGTTTGTTGCATTTTAGGATAGTGCATTTTATGTTAGTGGAGAGGAAAACGTAAAATAAGGAAAAGGAAAATAAGTAGAGAAAGAAGGAGAAGAAGAAGGAGAAGACGAGGAGAGGAAGAAGAGAAAGAAGAAGAAAAAAAGAGGAGAAGAAGAAGGAATAGAGGAGCTTCTTCTCCTTTTTCTTCTCCTCTTTTTTTTCTTCTTCTTCTTAATTTTTATCGGGAACGAGGGTGTCGAGGATCGCCGAGGGGTCGAGGGTCGGGAACTAGGGTAGAGGGTCAAGGGTCGTTAAGGGGTCAAGGGTCGAGGGTTCGAGGTTTCTAGGGTCGAGGGATCGAGAGGGTCGAAGGAAGAAAAGAGGAAGAAGGAAGAAAGAAGAAGAAAAAGAATGATAGGAAAAAGGAAAATAAGAAGATGAAAGAAGAGGAGAGGCAGAAGAGGAGAAATAAATAAGAAGAGGAAAAAAGAAGAAAAAGAAGAGGAGAAGAAGAAAGGAATATAGGAGAAGAAGAAAAAATAGAAAAAAATTCTATTTTTTCTTCTTCTCCTCTATTCCTTTCTTCTTCTCCTCTCTTTTTTCTTCTTCTTCCTTCTTCCTTCTTCCTCTTTTCTTCCTTTTCCTTAATTATTTTCCTTTTTCGTCGTTGTCGATATAACCCCCTCGAGATAACTTCGACATGAGGGGCGGTCGATATAAATACCCCCCCCCCCTCGGCCCTCTCGCTCGACCAAAACTCTCGAGGACACCCAAACCCTAGAGAGAAAACGATGTTGCTCTCCTACCCCCTCCCGCCGCGCCCCTACCCGACAAATTAACTCTCTCGAAGCGTTGTTGTGTCGAAGCGACCCCAAACCCTAGAGAAGCAGCGTCGAGGCCACTAACATGATTCCTTATTGTGATTAGCTGGCTAGTTCTATGTTTGCCATATGTACCATATATAAACATGTTGTAAATATTTGCAGAAAATATGGCGCACTGCCGAGATGAAGAAACAGAAGCGATATTGAGGGACATAATCGCAAATGGAAGGGATGAAGTTGCGTCATTTCTCCTCGACACCGTTGGTCAGCTGGAAGAACGGGGTGAAGAAGAGGGCTATGTTCATGATGGCTTCGGCCCATTAATGCCGGTACAAGAACAGGACTATGTTCATGGTGGCTCCGATGACACAATAGAGGAACAAGAAGGAGACCGTGTTGACTGCTCCGGTGACCGAACCGAGCCCAGCCAGGTATATATATATATACTAGTTAAGCCCGTGCTGACTAGTTAATTGATGCTTCCATTGTTTTGGTATATGTACACATATTAATTACTCTCGTCTTTCTTCCTTATAATTTCTAGCCCTCCGGATCGAGCACAACTTCGGTAAGGAGACGAGGCCCGAAGAAAAAGTTGAGCTCGGATGAAAAGTTTGAGATCATAGAAATCGCGCCCGACGGCGAACCGATTGAACCCATCTGGACAAGGAAGGCTTTTTCTGCTCAGTGCGGGGTTCTTGTTAGGGACAAGATCCCGATCAGCATCCAGCAATGGTATAAGCCCAAGGAGGAAGACCCTGAGGTGTCTTACGTCAATGATATGCAGAAAGAAGATCATTGGACTCAGCTGAAGGCAAATTTCACCCTACCGCCAGAGGAGGATCCGGAGAAGCCAGTTAAAGAGGAATTAATCAAGTCTTGTGCTCTTAAGAAGATGGCAACCCTAATGAGGAGGTGGAGGAAAGAGCTGAACCAGTTTGTCAAAAATAAAAAGACACCAGAATTCATCGGCAAATATGAGAAGATCAATGATCACTGGCCCGCATTTGTGGCCCACAAGACATCGGAAAAGAGTAAGAAGATGTCGGAGACAAACAAGAAAAATGTTGCGAAGAAGACGCTTCACCATCGCACGGGGTCAGGTGGCTACCTGCAAGCCCGGCCTAAGTGGTCCAAGGCTGAGAATGATCTGCTTGAAAAAGGGATCGAACCAGAGACAATGAGATGGCCAGACCGTTGCCGAACTTGGTTCTTCGGGTCTGGCGGAACCTTGGACCCTGTAACAGGGTTTTGCCAATGGACGGACGAGCAACTGGATATACCAGTCAAGAACCTTCGACACTATATTGATGCAGCGCAACGACGGACGTTCCTTCCAAACAGGGAGAAGGACGAGCTCACAATGGCCCTTGGGAATCCTGAGCACCCTGGACGGACACGAGGCACGTCAGGCTCCATTTCGTGGAAGGTTGGTTTTCCGGACGCAGGGGGTTACAAAACCCACGAGAGGAGGAAGAAATTGGAGCAGGACCAACTGCAGGCGCTGCTTGGAAGGGTAATGGGGCTAGAGGATCGAGAAGAGGAACGGGAAGCAGCAGATCGCAGCAAACTACCTGCCGAAGCTTCCCCCGAAGCTACCCCGCCATCTCAGCGGAGAAGCAGCGTGGCTTCCACCGAGCTGCTTCAGCTGGAGCATGTCTTGATGGCTCCTGCCAGCTATCCAGTGGATGGTATCACGGAGTCTCAAAATTGCCACATGATGGCGCGATGGATGACTTTGAAGGTCAAGGCGGCTGTTGGCCAAGTTTATCCTAGTGGACCCGGCACAACTTATCACTGCCAGCCGATTCCAAAAGGATATGCTAAGGTGATGGTGGATGAAATAACAGAGGGATTTGAGGACCTCGTGCTTGACCACCCTACCGGTGAAGGGGAGACTAGGCTGGGTTCTGCTCTGAAGACTCCATGCCTATGGAAGAATGAGCTCATCAACCTTCTGAACTGGACGCCTCCGTCTCCTCCTCCTGCTCCGGCGAGTCAGGGCACTCCGCCTCCTCCACCGCCTCCTCCTCTGGCGAGTCAGGGCACTCCGCCTCCTCCACCGCCTCCTCCTCCGGTGAGTCAGGGCACTCCGCCTCCTCCACCGCCTCCTCCTCCGGCGAGTCAGGGCACTCCGCCTCCTCCACCGCCTCCTCCTCCGGCGAGTGACGATCAGAGCACGCGTGGCGGCACTCCACCTCCTTCTCCGGCGCATGGCGGCACTCCGCCTCCTTCTTCGCCTGCGCCGGCGCTCCCGAGCAGCCAGTAGCATCCTCCTTCTCCGCCTCGCCAGCAAGGGTGGAAGAGAACCGCCGCCGCCCCGGCTGCTCCGACGCGTCGTACTCCTTCTCCTCCGCCTCGTAAGCAAGCACAAAAGAAGACAGATGCCGCAGCCGCTCCGTCTGCTCCGGCGTCTAGCAGCACAACTAGAGGCGGGAGGCAATACAAATACGGTCCATCATCTCTCAAGCCTCTAGAGAAGTTACCTTACGAGAGGTCCGAGGAGGAAAATGATACGATTGTGCAGACCCACGTGAAGGAGTTCTTTGAAGGGGTGAAAGCAAAGAGACATCCACCTCCGGAGGAGAAGGTAGATCCGATGAAAGCAAAGCGCACTATCGATGCCCTGAGGAAACCACCACAGTCTCCGCCGAGAACCAACTATGAGCGCATTACTAAACAGACATATCACCAAGCCCAGCGGTCGGGAACCACTGTCAGTGCTAAAAGGTCAAAAGAATGAGCAAAGGGGGAAAAATTGCCTAGCTCGGCGAACAAGCACAGCAATCGTGCCCCCCGCTCAATGTGTCTAATGCTCCGGGGACGGTGGCCGGTTATGGCAATCTTGACGATTACCTGCCTAACGATGCACTTCCTGATTTCTTGGAGGTGGACGGACACAGATACGAGTACGGGAAGCCTCTCGTCAAAGATGAAAAATCTCTGACAACAATGATGCGAAGATTCCATAATTGGTACATGGAAACCTGCAGAGAGTCTGAGGGTAAGAATGCTTTGTATCTGCATATTAAAGAGGAGCATGATCTCGTTGCAAATGATCTGTTGACTGTTCCATTTGAGGAGTTCTTCGAGTTCTTCAATCAAAAGGCCCTCGATAAATTAATGGTCTTTTGCTACTGCCTGTAAGTACTATTTCTGTCATTAAGTCTCTATATATAGCTCGGATCTTTTATTGCATGTATTTATAATTAATTATCCTCAATATATTATGCAGATTGAAGATCGTCGAGTGCAAAAAACAAGAAATTTATGATATTGGGTTCATTAACACAAATATCATAGATGTATTTCTGGTTGAAAAGAACGTCAAAGAGGCCGAGGACAACTTGCTACGATCGTTGATAAAAAATCAAAACAAAGATACCATACTCTTTCCTTACAACAGCCCGTGAGTGTTACTGTCGTGTGCATATTCGGTTTCCCTTATTACTCAAGCGGGGTTATAGTAATGTAATTGATGAGTTATGCATGCGTGCGCAGGTACCACTATATTCTTCTGGAGATTAAGCTTGAGCGTGGACTAGTAACCGTCTTAGACTCGAGACGGAAAGATCCCAAAACCTATGCGGACATGACTGAAATGCTCAGCAAGTAAGTTCAATCGATCATTATCGCACCATATCGGCAACTTTTTGTTCATTTCCTGATATATCAAGTAATAATAATTATTTTCTTTGTATTGCAGGGTTTGGAAACAGTTCACCGCAGAAGCTCCGGGACTGCCGAAGGAGCTGCGATATACATACCCGAAAGTAAGTACTACTGGCTAGCTAGTTGCGCGCATCTCCCGTCGATTCTATAGCTATACTTTCATCAATGCCATTTATAATGCTTCATTATCAGTTTGATTGACCTCTATTTCTTGTAAAGTGCTTGTGGCAGGAGGAAGGGAATGATTTATGTGGATACTACGTGTGCGAGTTCATCCACACCGCGACTTTGAAAAACAAGCGGGGCTACTCTAAAAGACAATATGAAGTGCGTAAGCAATAATATTCACAATTTCATTTTATTACACCATCATTTCTGTTGAGTTTCATTCATATGTATGTATTAATTAACCCCCTTCTTCAAATTAGACGTGGCAGATGCGGAATGAACTCCTAGAACCAGATCGCATGAAAGCAATTCAAGAGGAATTGGCGGGATTCTTTCTTGACCACGTCATCAGTAAAGCCGGAGAATACCATGTGGAAATTGATTTCAAATGCTAGGGGTTTGTAATTAAGAGATATTATACATATTGTACATGTATGTAGCCAGTAGCGTCGGATACATGATACGAAAACTTGTTGTTCGACCAATCTCTCGAAGAAGGAGAGGTCGATCGATCACTTCTCTCGGTATGCATGACGAAGTTCTGTACTGAATGGTTCTCTCGATCACTCATGTATATATAGTACGTAGCGTCCAAGCAAGGACATAAGAGAGGACACTTCTCT
>NW_025234793.1:0-6747 GCF_018294505.1 Triticum aestivum | reverse complement strand
TATCTTCATACTTTTGAAAGATTGTGTGGAGAATGGTAATGTGCATATGTTGTTAATTGGTATTCTTGAGGAGTTGCATCTTTATTTTATAAGTTATTAGTATTTTGAACTTTCAGCGGGATGTTTGCAGCTTTAAAGACATACCATTGAACTATGCAAAATCTGGCAGGGTATTTTATGTGTTTAATTTGTTATTGCTGTGAAATGAAAAGTATATGAACTAATTTTTGTCTATACTAGAACATTACCCGTGCGTTGCAACGGGATATAAATATGCTAGTATGTCAGTTTGTGATTTACATGTCCATAATAATGCAATTGTCTAAATAAATGTTATCAAATTCCACCCATGAATTACCTTGTATTTTGATCAAAAATTTGGTAAGTAAATTAAAGTGGAATTGATTCAGATGTTAAGTAAATTAAATTGTTTGATTATCATGGAAGGTTGGACGAATGGGTGATGGGAAGAAAGGTGAAATGAGAACCTTACGTTCTTTTTAAGTAGTAGAGATTTTAATGATTGCACTAAGCGTCTGATTTGAACTACATGTTAAATAATAATTAATATTTTCATTGTCTTAGAGATCTTTGATGGGACAAAATTATACAGGCATGATCTTTAGGTAGAACGTATACATGGCCTATCCAGATGTACCTGTCCCAAAGAGTTGTCTGAATTGTCAATGCCAATGGCAACATGTAACCTAGGTTTGTAGTATGTTGCACAATAGCATTATGATAATTATGAGTAGGGGATGAAGAAAGGTAGTTCAGTTATCCTGGTGAACTCAATTTTCTTTACTATATGTGCCCAACTAATTTAGGCCTTGCTAATGTCAACTACATTGCACATTCGTCTTTTTTGAACAGTGTGTTTTTACTCTTTCTGTCACACTTTAAAAATTCAAGTTATTGGTATTTATATGTCCTTGGAAAAGAGGAGGTTTAATTTTGTAACCTGTATTTTCTTTTTCAAGTTCACGAATATGTATTCTCCCACTGCAACGCACGGCCATGTGTGCTTGTATTACTTATTACTTATAATCATTACCACCTAGGATCATCTCTAAAGGATATGATAATAGAACAAACTTCGGAAGATGAATGGAAAGAGGAATCTACTATGTAGGTGTCCATCTTAACGCTGTGGCAGATATTTTTGGTTCTGCACGCGATTCTAGACCAAAGAGTTGTATATAACTGTAAATTTTATTAAAGCATAGAAAGACTCTCGTGCTGCCTCAGTGGGCAGCTGAAGAGTGTAAACCCTAGCTGTCGCGGGGTGTACCACTCCACCATTGCTGCTCCCCTCGCATCCGCCAATGTGCGCCACCGAGCAAAGTTGTGGCAAGATGTTTATTCCTTTCACACAAGGGAGAACAGCGTAGGTTGGCTCGATAGGTTGAGGTGTGCGTTCGGTGCAGAGTGGTTGGTCGAGGTGCGAAGCAGACCAAGGTGGCGGTGCACTCCCACGTTGCTGGCGTAGGGTCACGCGCCAGGCGCATCTGCAGGGCAGAGCAGGTGGCGCCTGCAGATGCGTCTGGTGCAGATCTAGCAACAGTGGCCCTGGGTGACTGAGAGGCACGGCGTGGCCGGCGCATGTCACTGATATGCGTTGTGCGGGCGCAAAGGTCACGACCATCCGTCACCTGGTGAGGGTCGGCTGATCCTAGGCGGCGAATGCCCGTGGTGCACAGGCGTCACTCCCAGTGTGGATCTGGGACGTGCAAAGAGCGGGAAGCACGCGGTCGGTGCTCCCAAAGCGGATCTACTTGATGTCAGCCTTGTGGACTGCGATGGCCTGGTGGTTTTGCATGATGGCCCAACAGGTGGCCAGTCGGTTGTTGTTGTCTCTAGTGCGAGTCAAGAGATGACTTGTGTGAGAAGTTTGGCGTGGAGGTGTACGCGCAGAGGCTCCGGGTCTGCCAAGAGGCGTGGTTTCCGCAGGCGGCAGGGCCCAGTCTAGGTACCTGCGGGCCTGCGACGGAGGTGTCCTATCTGTGTGTTGTGTATAAGGCCGAGTTGTGGCGCGGTGCTTTCTCGACATGGGGATGGTATGATGGATGGTCTGGCTGAATCATTGCTTTGGGCGGGTTTGGCTGCTAGCGAAATCCATACTCCGGTTGCGGTCGGAGTCTTCGACTACGGAATCTACATGCACTATTGACATGGGCATCAGTGATGTAGTCCGACGCCCTCTCCCCATATGCTACGAGGGAAACCCAAGATCCGGTCTCCTAGATTGGATGATGACGGTGCTTCTGGCTTTGCTTTGGCATCGTGTTTCTTCTTGGGGGCATCGTCTTGGAGTTGTCGATCAGACTGACTCAGGGCTCGTAGGGGTGGTTGGCGGCAGTTTGCGTTACATGTCCGTGAGAGCAGTAGAAGCATCCTCCACAATCAAGGTATGTCAAAGGAGTTTTGCTAGCCAACCTCGCAGGATTGGAGCGGCATATATTTGCTCTACCGAAAATATTGTTCCTCTTCGATGTCGTTGAGTTTCGCAGATATGCTTGTGTCAGGAGAATAAGCCACGGCCGTGACCAGAGCGTGTGCGTGCGCGAGCTGGGCGCGAGGCGTGCGGTCCGAGCCGCACCGGGACCATGGCGTGCGTGTGTGTCTGGCCATTGTACAGGCATAGTCTGACTATTGTATGGGCATGGTCGGACTAGTGTACAGGTTGTGTGCGTGCGTGAGTTAGTTGGCAGCGGTAGCGGGGTGATTGCGGCGTTCAGTTGGAGCTCGCCCGCGTGGAGCGCGTCAGGGCTCGTCCTGGGCGTGGGCAGGAGAGTGTTGGTCGTGCGCGAGTGGAGGCATGGGTGCGCAGCGTGGTGTGCGCGCGTATATATAGGCCCCCCCTTTACTGCTGTTGTATTGAGTTCGTGCTCAAGAGAAAATTCGCAGTTCGTGCGGCGATGGTGTTCGTGCATCGGCAAAAGCTGTGTCTCTTCTTCCTCCTTCCTCCTTGTTTCTTCTTCGGTGCGTGCCAAGGAGAGAAGTCCAGAAAGAGAGGTAGACGAGAGCCAGCTAGGGCAAGAGCGGCGCCAACAGCTTGTTACAACCCGGATTGATACGATGGTTCTCGGGGTGCACTCTGGTGGCGGAGAAGATGCTCGAGTGCCTGGCCGTGTGTTGTGGGGTGTTGTCTTCTGGCACTTTGTATGTATTGTGATGCTTTAGCTCTAGTCTAGCGAGGCGCTGCATAGGTTTTAGCAGTCGCCACGCTCTCTAAATTGTACGTATCTGTCACAAGTCATATCATATCAGTCACCATAACATGATAACAGAAATGGCGCCGTGTGCCCTTTTTCACACTGAGTCGGCTTGTGTTCAGCCTGAGTCACAAGGGTAATTAACACACGATGAGAATAGTGCCACATGACTGACCAATTCGGCTCCTGAGCTCATCTGCTCCCTTGCTTAAACAGTAAAATATAAAAATTCCAGAAAATTCAAACAAATTGATAGTTTTGGCATGAAAGATATTTGAGTGTGTGATATCCATGCCAAATTTGATGACGTGTGAACATCTGGGTAGCTCTCAGCACAAAACCAAAATTGTGGTTAGTGGGACAGTTGATGTTCACGCACTGACTCAGACTGATTTTATCTTTTTTGCAATGAGTGGCTCAGATGTTCGAACACATCGAAATTTTGCTCGGACGTCACGCATTCAAGTGTCTTGGTTGACAAAAAAATCTATTTAAAAAAATTTCTATATCTTTTATTTTACTGTTCACCAAGAGCAGATGAGCCCGTGTCCAGAAATGAATATTTGCACATGATTCTCATTTATACTATACGATGTCATCCTCGATGCGTCATGAAAACAAAATTAACAAGTGGAAAATCTTAGACTGTGCTCCTTCCGATTCGTTTTGGTCCACAAATAAGATTTATCCAATCAAATCCCTTACAGTGTGGCCAACATTATATAGAAAAAATCAACATTCAAAATATCAAATCAATATAAATTACAAAATTCAAAGATCATTAGATGCATCATGAAATTAATTTTCATACATCTACCTCTAGGATTGGACCAAAAGCTTGTAGCTCGCGAGCTTAACGAGTGCTCGATAATTCGTCTTGTTAAGCTCGTGGCTCGCTTAACAAACGAGCTACCGAGTTTCACAAGTAGCTCGTTAAGCTCGTTAGTAATAACACAACACATATTTTTATCTTACGTGATAAATTTTTTGTAGCACTTCAGTCCTATATTCAATCTAATCTAGATAGGGAGCAACAAACTATACTAGTGCATTTCCTTTTGTAGTCAGCATCTTTCTTCTTAAAAACCATATCTACACACTCATCATGTTGATCGTAACACATTACAATCTGTTAACGAGCGCTCGCGAGCTTAATGAGCTTTAAACGAACCGAGCCGAGTAGGGTTTTCTGCTTGTTAATCTTAACGAGCTTAACGAGCACGAGCTTAACGAGCCGAGTAGCTCGCTAATCCACCCCTACATATCTCACACGCCCTCCAGAAACGCTAAAAGCATCACCATGACGGGGGGTGAGCGGGGAGAATCTTCTTCCATCTTCAGGATGCTGCCACTGCCTCGCCTTCGTAATCATGGCGCAATCCCTAACTAAACTCAGAAAAATACCTAAAAACGGAGCCGTTACACCGGCAATGACCGGTATCCATCGCGCCTCCACGGTCCTAGGACCATAGGAGACGAGGCGAATATATATCCTTCGGTATTTTAGATGTTGATATTTTTAATATAAATTTGATCCAAATTTATAAGTTTGATCGCCGATAAATTTTCCTATATATGCAAGGAAAAAAAGATAGGATAACCGAGGGACTACTGAATTCAATATTGATTGGTGGTTTTCCTGATTGTATTGTATTCTCTCCGTTCCAAAATAGATGACTCAACTTTGTACTAACTTTAGTATAAAGTTGAGTCATTTATTTTGGAACGGAGGGAGTACTTCTACCCGCAAAAGAAGATTGTATTGTACTTCAAGAAACGAGAGACAATCGTCAGAACGGACGGAAACACCGGAAAAAGGAGGCTCTGGTCGTATCTCCGGCAGGTCTTTTTTAACATTCCTTATGTGGCCCTGGGTAGACCCCGGGGACGCGTTTTTGGTCCTGTATAAGCGTACGTTCACCGGAGCAAAATAAAACGCGACGAGTCCCCCAATTTGATATTGATATTTCCCCCCACGAAATTCTCCTGAGCTGGTCCAACTCGATCGACCTTTACAGCCCAAGGCAAAAGATCGATCGCGACCCCAGAAGACCAAAATACAGGTTCGCCGTTCACGTGCGATCGACACGCGCGACAATGAGCGTCGCCGGCTCACCCGACGCCGCCGGTACGCGGACCGTGTGCATGGCGCTCAAGATCCCGGCGACGACGGCCAGCGGGACCGGAACCAGGCCTACATCGCGGCCCGGAGGTTCGCCGTGCTCGGCTACGAGTGGCAGATCGACTACCACCCCAACAGTCGCTACCCCTACCACCGCCGTAAAAGCCGGGTCAAGCTCCGCATCAGCCTCGTTCGCACTCCCTCGCCGGACGCCGGCGCCGTTACGGACGCCGGCGCCGTTACGGCCGCCTTCACTTTCTGCCTGGTGGATCCTAGCCGGACGCTCAGGCCCTTCCGGGAGGTGGCGGCCCATTGCCCTGGGTCCATGCAAGGGACATCCCAGGAGGTCCTGCTCGTGTCCCGGGCCGCGCTGGAGGCGTCCGGCTACCTCCCGCGCGACGGCAACTGCTTCGTGCAGTGCAAGGCCGTGCTCTCCCGCGAGACGTACACGTATGGTGGCGACGGAGCCGAGATCGCCGCCCATCCCCGTGACCTGGGCCATGACCTTGGCGACCTCCTGCGGAGCCAGAAGGGCGCGGACGTCACCTTGTTCATCGGCGCCGAGTCGTTCCGCGCGCACAGGTGCGTGCTCGCTGCGCGGTCGCCGGTCTTCGCGGCCGAGCTCGCCGGAAACCTGATGAACGACGCGCACGAGGTAAAGGACACGGACGCGGACGCCTTCCGGGCCCTGCTCCGCTTCATCTACACGGACGCGCTGCCTCCAGAGATCGAGAAGATGGGCCGCTGGCCGGAGACCAGGAAGGAGGACCAGGAGGCGGTGTCGATGGCGCGTCGTTTGCTCGAGGCCGCCGACCGGTACGGCGTGGAACGGCTCAAGGTTATCTGCGAGGAGAAGGTGTGCGCCAGTGTTGGCGTGGGCACCGTGGCGACCGATCTGGTCCTGGCGGAGCGGCGTGGATACAAGAAGCTCAAGGCCAGGTGCATGGAGTTCCTGGTGGCCAGCCCGGCGGACATGCTCGCGGTGGCGGCGGCCGGGGGGTGTAAGCTTCTCGAGGCGACCTGCCCCTCGGTTTTGACTGAGATCCTCACGGCTGTCGCCGCTAGGAGCTGCCAACTCGCACTGGGAGGTGGTGCACTTAGTTAGCTGTATTGGGTGCAAATTGTGAGAGCGTGGGGGAGGAGGTGTCTGTTTTCTATGAGCACTAGTAGATGTCTTGAATAATTACACTGAGCAATTTTGTTTGTTTTTTCGTCTATCTTTTTTTTTCATGTAAGTGTTGTTTGACGTTGTTTGTGCCCCTAGACTTTTTTGCGTTTGTACTCAGTAAACTGCCATGTCAATTACTATGTTCTCTTCCCATGGCACCTCGTTTTTTTTTTTGCCATGTTACATTGTCTTGATTTTGTGGAGACAAATGTCACCCTATTTTACAATCTGTAAACTGCCAT
>NW_025234792.1:6193-6749 GCF_018294505.1 Triticum aestivum | reverse complement strand
TAATTGTTTAGAGAGCTAAATGACCGTGAAATTGAAAATCACTACAAAATGAATTCTGAAAATGTTGAAACGTGGCATGGTATCATCATTTCACCCGCATAGCATGTGCACAAGAGTAGAGAGGGTCACGGCAAAAACTGGACGCACTTCGTGTACAAACTGGAGAAACTCTTTCGGAGTATCAGGGCTTCGGACGAGAACTCATCTGTTACACGGGCACTTCAATGTTTTTTAAACTTATTTGAACTCTGGACTTCTTTTGTGTTCAGTATGCAGCATTCAAAGCGATGTCATCAATTTCCAACATGTTCTAACATCATTTGTTGTTTTTCGGTCATTTACCTAATTGTTTAGAGAGCTAAATGATTGTGAAATTGAAAATCACTACAAAATGAATTCTGAAAATGTTGAAACTTGGCATGGTATCATCATTTCACCCGCATAGCATGTGCGAAACAGTAGAGAGGGTCACGGCAAAAACTTGATGCACGTCATGTACAAATTGGACAAACTCTTTCGGAGTATCAGGGTTTCGGACGAGCACTCATCTGTTACA
>NW_025234792.1:1198-2030 GCF_018294505.1 Triticum aestivum | reverse complement strand
CCGTGAAATTGAAAATCACTACAAAATGAATTCTGAAAATGTTGAAACTTGGCATGGTATCATCATTTCACCTGCATAGCATGTGCAAAAGAGTAGAGAGGGTTAGGGCAAAAACTGGACGCACTTCGTGTACAAACTGGACAAACACTTTCGGAGTATCAGGGTTTCGGACGAGAACTCATCTATTACACGGGCACTTCAATGTTTTTTAAACTTATTTGAACTCTGGACTTCTTTTTTGTTCAGTATGCCGCATTCAAAGCGACGTCATCAATTTCCAACATGTTCTAACATCATTTGTTGTTTTTCAGTCATTTACCTAATTGTTTAGAGAGCTAAATGACCGTGAAATTGAAAATCACTACAAAATGAATTCAGAAAATGTTGAAACTTGGCATGGTATCATCATTTCACCCGCATAGCATGTGAGAAATAGTAGAGAGGGTCACGGCAAAAACTTGACGCACGTCACGTACAAATTGGACAAACTCTTTCGGAGTATCAGGGTTTCGGACGAGAACTCATCTGTTACAGGGGCACTTCAATGTTTTATAAACTTATTTGAACTCCGGACTTCTTTTGTGTTCAGTATGCAGCATTCAAATCGACATCATCAATTTCCAACATGTTCTTACATCATTTGCTTTTTTCGGTCATTTACCTAATTGTTTAGAGAGCTAAATGACCGTGAAATTGAAAATCACTACAAAATGAATTCTGAAAATGTTGAAACTTGGCATGGTATCATCACTTCACCCGCATAGCATGTGCGAAAGAGTAGAGAGGGTCACGGCAAAAACTGGATGCATTTCATGTACAAATTGGACAAACT
>NW_025234792.1:580-1188 GCF_018294505.1 Triticum aestivum | reverse complement strand
TCCGGACTTCTTTTGTGTTCAATATGCAGCATTCAAAGCGAAATCATCAATTTCCAACATGTTCTAACATCATTTGTTGTTTTTCGGTCATTTACCTAATTGTTTAGAGAGCTAAATGACCGTGAAATTGAAAATCACTACAAAATGAATTCTGAAAATGTTGAAACTTGGCATGGTATCATCATTTCACCCGCATAGCATGTGAGAAATAGTAGAGAGGGTCACGGCAAAAACTTGACGCACGTCACGTACAAATTGGACAAACTCTTTCGGAGTATCAGGGTTTCGGACGAGAACTCATCTGTTACAGGGGCACTTCAATGTTTTATAAACTTATTTGAACTCCGGACTTCTTTTGTGTTCAGTATGCAGCATTCAAATCGACATCATCAATTTCCAACATGTTCTTACATCATTTGCTTTTTTCGGTCATTTACCTAATTGTTTAGAGAGCTAAATGACCGTGAAATTGAAAATCACTACAAAATGAATTCTGAAAATGTTGAAACTTGGCATGGTATCATCACTTCACCCGCATAGCATGTGCGAAAGAGTAGAGAGGGTCACGGCAAAAACTGGATGCATTTCATGTACAAATTGGACAAACT
>NW_025234792.1:0-570 GCF_018294505.1 Triticum aestivum | reverse complement strand
GTGTTCAGTATGAAGCATGCAAAGCGACGTCATCAATTTCCAACATGTTCTAACATCATTTGTTTTTTTCGGTCATTTACCTAATTGTTTAGAGAGCTAAATGACCGTGAAATTGAAAATCACTACAAAATGAATTCTGAAAATGTTCAAACTTGGCATGGTATCATCATTTCACCCGCATAGCATGTGCGAAAGAGTAGAGAGGGTCACGGCAAAAACTGGACGCACTTCGTGTACAAATTGGACAAACTCTTTCGGAGTATCAGGGTTTTGGACGAGAACTCATCTGTTACACGGGCACTTCAATGTTTTTTAAACTTATTTGAACTCCGGACTTCTTTTGTGTTCAGTATGCAGCATTCAAAGCGAAATCATCAATTTCCAACATGTTCTAACATCATTTGTTGTTTTTCGGTCATTTACCTAATTGTTTAGAGAGCTAAATGACCGTGAAATTGAAAATCACTAAAAAATGAATTCTGAAAATGTTGAAACTTGGCATGGTATCATCATTTCACCCGCATAGCATGTGCGAAAGAGTAGAGAGGGTCACGGCAAAAACTGGACGCA
>NW_025234791.1:0-6750 GCF_018294505.1 Triticum aestivum | reverse complement strand
ATAGCATTATTCCCTCTCTTGGTCCTGGGAAAACCGGTAATGAAATCCATACCAATTTTATCCCATTTCCATTCAGGAATAGCTAAAGGTTGAAGGGTGCCAGCAGGCCGTTGATGCTCTGCTTTTACACGACGACAGACGTCGCAATTAGCAATATACTGAGCAATTTCTCTCTTCATCCTAGTCCACCAGAACCTCTGGCGTAGGTCCTGATACATCTTAGTACTACCGGGATGAATGGTGAGAGGAGATTCATGAGCCTCCTTAAGGATCAACTGCCGTAGATGCTGGTTCTTGGGAACCACTAAACGGTTCTCAAAGTATACAACACCATGATCCTTTGTGGAGAAACAACTAGCACCTCCGCTAGCAATGTTCTCCTTGATTTTAGATATTCCCTTATCTCGCTTCTGGGCAGCGATGATTTGATCCGTAAGAGTAGGTTTCGCCACCAAGGTGGAAAGAAATCCTTGAGGAACAATGTGAAGGTTAAGCTTACGAAATTCCTCATGGAGAAGCGGTTGACTTTGTTGTAACATCAGGTTGTTAAAATAAGATTTACGACTTAGTGCATCAGCCATGACGTTGGCTTTCCCTGGGGTGTAAGTTATTCCTAAGTCGAAATCTGTGATCAACTCGACCCAACGTCTTTGCCTGAGATTCAAATCCGGTTGGGTGAAGATGTACTTCAGACTTTGGTGATCAGTGAATATTTCGCAACGGTTACCGAGGAGGTAATGTCGCCAGGTCTTGAGTGCATGGACTACGGCTGCCAGCTCTAGATCATGAGTAGGATAATTCTCCTCATGTGGGTGCAATTGCTGTGAAGCGTAGGCAATTACGTGTCGATCTTGCATGAGAATGCAACCTAGTCCTTGTCGCGAGGCGTCGCAGTAGATAACAAAGTCCTTGGAGAAGTCTGGCGGTACCAGTATGGGAGCAGAAGTCAGGCGTCTTTTCAGTTCCTGAAAGCTGTGCTCACATTGTGGAGTCCATTCGAACTTCTTATCTTTCTTGAGGAGTTCGGTTAGAGGTTTGGCAACTTTGGAGAAGTTCTCGACAAAGCGACGGCAATAGCTCGCTAGGCCCAGAAAACTCCGAACTTGCTTGACCGATTCAGGTGGAGTCCAATTAAGGACAGCTTGAACTCGCTCAGGGTTAACAACAATACCTTTACCAGATATTACATGACCCAGATAGGTCACTTCTGACAACCAAAATTCACATTTGGAAAACTTGGCATAAAGGCGATGCTCTCGAAGTTTCTTCAACACTAGCCTTAGATGTTCGGCATGTTCTTCCTCGTTCTTAGAGTAGATGAGTATATCATCGAGATAAACTACGACGGATTTATCCAAATACTCCATGAAGATTGAGTTCATTAACCGAGAAAAAGTGGCTGGAGCGTTGGTTAAACCGAAGGACATGACGGTGTACTCGTATTGGCCATAACGAGTAACAAAGGCCGTTTTAGGGATGTCCCCGTTTCTGATTTTGATTTGATGGTAGCCCAACCTCAAATCCATCTTGGAGAAGACTGAGGATCCAGCGAGCTGATCATACAGGTCGTTGATCCTGGGAAGCGGATATTTGTTCTTGATTGTGACCAAATTGACAGGTCGATAATCTACAACCATCCGGTCCGTACCATCCTTCTTCTTGACGAAGAGGACGGGGCAAGCCCACGGAGATGAACTAGGTCGGATGAAACCCTTTTTCAAGGACTCATCGAGTTGTTTCTTAAGCTCGGCTAGTTCTAGTGGTGCCATCTTATAGGGTCTTCTAGCAATCGGAACGGTTCCTGGAATGAGGTCTATTACGAACTCAACATCCCTGTCAGGTGGAACACCTGGCAATTCCTCTGGGAAGACATCCAGGAAGTCACGGACTACCGGAACGTCCTCAAGGTCTGGCAAAGGGCTGGCGTTAAGAGAATATAACTGTCGCTTGGCTATTCGGGTCAAGACATTGACTATCTTCCCCGAAGGATGGGTGAGTTGAACAGTCCTAGAGAAGCAATCAATTTTGGCTTGATGAGCTGACATCCAGTCCATACCCAAAATGATATTAATATCTGAAGATTTAAGGGCTATCAAAGATGCGAGGAAAACTAGTCTGTCGACTTGGATTTCATTTCCATGGCTTACTCTAGAAGTTTGCCATTTGGATCCCGGAGTTTGAATTACCATAGAGGTTGGCATGTCACAGAATGCGATGTTATGCAAACGAGCATAATTTTCGGATATAAAAGAATGAGAGGCTCCTGTATCGAAAAGAACAGATGCCGGGTGGCAATTAACAAGAAGCGTACCAAGAACGACGTTGGGATCCTCTTGAGCTTCCTCGGCAGAGATACAGTTGACATGGCCACGTGTAGCGGTGGCCGGCTTGGCGTGGAACACTTTCCCTGTCGGCTTGCCACGGCCAACAGCTTTAGCAGATTGGTTGGGGTTGGTCTGGGGACACTCACGCATATAGTGGCCAGATTCCCCACACTTGAAACAAGTCACGGAACTGGTACGTGGAGGAGCATTGTTGGTTGGACCCCCACATGGCTTGGCTGGTGCAGACTGTTGAACAGGGCGAGGCGCCTGGAAAGATGGCCTCGGTGTGAACCTGGGTGGCAGGGCGGTGTTGGGCACCCACACGCGGCGCTTCTGAGGACCAGCACCGGATGAGGAACCCATGTCACGGCCATGCTTGCGTGTTGCGTCATAATCAGTCTGACCAGTTTCAGCACTGATGGCCTTGTTAACAAGTTTCTGAAAAGATGTGCACTCATGCAGACGGAGGTCGCGGCGAAGCTCAGGACTAAGCCCCTTACGGAACCTTGCTTGCTTCTTGGCATCGGTAGAAACTTCCTCAGTGGCATATCGTGCGAGGTTACCAAACTCCCTGCTGTAAGCATCCACAGAGAGTCGGCCTTGGGTGAAATTGCAAAATTCCTCACGTTTATGGTCCATGAGACCCTCCGGAATGTGATGTTCACGGAAAGCCTCGCTGAATTCAGCCCAAGTAGTGACATGGCCCGCTGGGCGCATAGCTCCATAATTCTCCCACCATAAACTGGCGGGGCCTTCAAGATGGTATGCAGCAAAGGTGACCTTGTCGGCCTCAGCTACTAGCGCGGAACGCAGCTTGTGAGAGATACTGCGAAGCCAGTCATCAGCGTCGAGAGGCTCGACGGAGTGGTGGAACGTGGGTGGATGTAACTTGATGAAATCACTGAGTGACACCACATTAGTCCTCTGATGGTGTGCTGTGTTCTGTTCAATACGCTCCAACAAACGGTTGGTCTCCCGTTTATTCCTTTCGGCTTCCATCATAACCTCGGCTAGGGAAGGAGGATGAGGCAGATTTGCATTCCTGACTTCACTGCCTTCGACCTGCTCTTGAGGAGCAGGGTTAGTGCGCGTGTTGACCATCCTAGGTAAACAAGACAATGATTCAGTCAGAATGATAAAATTCCGACATAGGATACAGAATGTAAGGAATAACTCGGAATGCAAGATGATCATCCGTATGACATGGTAGATACAGAAACTGCTTCTTTATTCCATCGTCATACACACCATACAGGGTTTAGTACAAGACCAAACAAAGTACTATTACGGTGAAAAGAGGATTACATCTCATCGGAGGCATCCCAAGCTCCTATACATTATTTTTCTACATCTCCGGAAAGAGTACAAACTAGGTCATATCCCACGAGTCACGCGGGACGATAGACGACACAGATAGTGCTAACTAGTGATACTACCACTAACTCAGACCGATCCGTAGTAGTCCTCGTAGAAGTCACCTCCATAGCCTGGAAGCTCAACATGATCATCCGGAAACAGACGATCTCGCGGAGCTTGTGGACCATAGGGACTAGGATGAGGTCTTGGACCAACAGACGGTGGCCTGCGGGAACCGCGAGGTGGGGTGATGCCTCCTACATCACGCCAACCCATCACGTCTGGCAGAGCAGATCTCACAGGATAGAGATCGCGCATATCCGAATATCCAGCTTGCACCGCCGGTGCAAACCGAGTCAATGTGGCCCAGTGGTCAGCACGGGTATTGAAGAGCTCTAACCTCAAGGCCCGATTTTCACGGTCCTTATCCTCGAGCATCTCAGCAGTAGTGCGAGTCCGTGAATCCTCCTGGGTGGGGTCAGCATAGATAGCCTGGAGATACCCTTGTGCTCCCGGAAGTGATCCTGGCATATACCGGAAATCAGAGTCCCGAAATAGACCAGATCTGACCCGCATGATGGTCATCATAGAGTAGGCGGCGTCCTGCACAGCCATCTCAATAGTAACCCCGAGTCCGTAGGAGCAGTGAAGGGGCTCGGTGGATCCAGGATAAGATGGAAATATCCTGACAGTGCAGAGATACTGGCTTTGATTAAAGTCTCGGAATTGCTCTTCGACCGTGTACTCAGGATACCAACGATATCCAGCCTCAGTCATTACCCTGACCAACATGGCAGTATGGCCGGGTACATCTAGGCATCGAGTCAGGCGAACCACTTGATTAAGGTCGCGGGTGGCCATCTGAAAGCACAATCATAATGCAAAGGCATTAGAATTTCTAGCAAAATTTCGGCAGCATAACAGCTGTAAATGCTCAAGAAGGATTTTGAGACATTTGACAAAGGATTACATACACACTCAACATCATCATATCAAGTTCTGAATCCATCCTAGCAACATGACGTGGTAGTAGAACTGAACTAGGCTTGTATTCATCAAACTTATAAGGTACTACTGATTAGTAACACGTGATCCTGATAGAGAGAATAGATCCTAATTCCTTAACCCCCGATGGAAGAATAGACTGACTCAGATCAGAATGTCATAAGATAAAGGAGTAAAAAGAGCCTTACGTTCCAACCCACAAACAATTCCCCTACATATAACTAAAGAATTTCTAGACTCAACATCGACCAGTTTGGCTTGGAGAACCTACAGGCAGTCCGGCTCTGATGCCAATGCTGTCAGGACCCCGACTCGATGTCACATCGATCTAGCCGGTAACACCTCATATCACTTTGCGGCCTCACGCACGGTATCCCCACGGGTGTCGCCTTACCTTTGCCCGGGACCGTTTGCGCCTTTTGGCTCACGTATACGATAGTGTCGCTAGCATCCATATGATAAGGAGCCCGGGCTGACATGACTAGTCGTAAACCCAAAGTGGCGCAGACTTACAGGGACAGGCATCCATGACCCAGCTTCGAACGTGTCGGTCATCAGCAAGTGGGTCCGGGCTGTAGCACTGGGCTAGCAGGACTCTGGTAAACCGGGCTGTAGCGGGCTAACAGGACTCCGGTACTCAATGCGTGACATTTCCCCGAAGGGACAGACACAGGAACGAAGAAGGACACATGCCGGCCAGCCTAAGTGTTCCAGAGCAGTAGCAAGCTACCATGGCTCAGCGGTAACACTAGGAGACATTTCCCGGTAAGAGAGGCTACTAAAGATAAACAACTAGATAGTCAGATCCCACACATACCAAGCAATTCAATCATACACACAATATGCTCGATATGTGCAAATACAACGAAGCATCACAACATGACTCTACGACACAAGTACTTTATTTAAGGCTCAGGGAGCCATACATAACATACACAAAGGTACGGGTCTCGTGACCCAGCATTCAAGTCATACAGTCATACAAACCAGCAGCGGAAGTAACTTGTCTGAGTACAGACAACTAGTAAAATAAAAGAGGCTTGGAAAGCCTAGCTATACTACATGGTCCTTCACAAGCTCAGGATCTCCACCTGGGCCTTTAGCCTACTCGTTGATGTCAACATCTACGTAGAACCCATCAGAAGGGGTTGCAGCGTCTTCTATAAAATGTAAATTATAGCAACATGAGTACAAAGGTACTCAGCAAGACTTACATCAGATCCTACATACATGCATATTATCAAGAAAGGTTGGTGGAGTTTTTGCAGCAAGCCAGCTTTGACTCTTGGCTAGGCTAACCTACGAGACTCCAACTTGAAATGGTTTTTCGCACACGAGTCCACTACTCACCACTTCAATACACCACCGAGGATCCACCTCCGTCTTCCTACGGAAGAGCCATCCTCGGCACTCACACTTATCTTGAGGCTTTTAGTAGTTTCCATTTACTTGTCTATGAACTGTATAGGCAACCAAGTAGTCCTTTACCGTGGACGCGGCTATTCGAATAGATCATGATAACCCTGCAGGGGTGTACTTCTTCATACATGTTTCCACCACTTAGCGTCTGCACACGACATGTGCTCGGTAGACTTCAAGCGAAAGCCGACGTGGGTGTAGACCACGACCTACCTAAACACTTAAGCCTCTAGTCCAGGTTTATCGCCTATCCAGGTTCCATCCGCAGGGAGTCCGGCCGAGGTTTCCCATACGGCCCCGAACGATGTGAACAGGGTTCCCGAGATACCTAACGGGTATTCGGTACACCCGGCCACGTACCTACCGCATCACAGCCCACCCCTACGGTCAGCGCTGTCCACGGCCTCCAGTAGGCTACAAACACCAGAAACTACTTGCAACTCCTGGACAGAGAGCTAGGGTGAATAAGAAGTCGAGCGGGGTCATATTTCAGGGCCCAATGCATGGTAGTAGCTGTATCTTAAATCACACATACAGATCTCAGTGCTTAAGGTCGGCTTCAATGAAACAACCCACCATGTACTCCTACATGGCCTCTCATCGACACCTTTACCAAATCGTGTTCACCACACCACTCTCATTACCG
>NW_025234790.1:5628-6750 GCF_018294505.1 Triticum aestivum | reverse complement strand
GCCTAGTACAAATAATTATACACTAGTGTTGAACTAGCTCCATAAGCTTGTACAAATAATTTTAGACTAGAGTTGAACTAGCTCTATAAGCTAGTTCAAATAATTTTACACTAGAGTTGAACTAGCTCTATAGCCTAGTACAAATAATTTTATACTAGAGTTGAACTAGCTCTATAAGCTTGTATAAATAATTTTACACTAGAGTTGAACTAGCTCTATAAGCTAGTTCAAATAATTTTACACTAGACTTGAACTAGCTCTATAGCCTAGTACAAATAATTTTACACTAGAGTTGAACTAGCTCTATAAGCTTGTATAAATAATTTTACACTAGAGTTGAACTCGCTCTGTAGTCTAGTACAAATAAATTTACACTAGAGTTGAACTAGCTCTATAAGCTAGTTCAAATAATTTTACACTAGAGTTGAACTAGCTCTATAAGCTTGTACAAATAATTTTACACTAGAGTTGAACTAGCTGTATAAGCTAGTTCAAATAATTTTACACTAGAGTTGAACTAGCTCTATAGCCTAGTACAAATAATTTTAGACTAGAGTTGAACTAGGTCTATAAGCTAGTTCCAATAATTTTACACTAGAGTTGAACTAGCTGTATAAGCTAGTTCAAATAATTTTACACTAGAGTTGAACTAGCTCTATAGCCTACTACAAATAATTTTACACGGGAGTTGAACTAGCTCTGTAAGCTAGTTCAAATAATTTTACACTGGAGTTGAACTAGCTCTAGAAGCTAGTTCTGATAATTTTACACTAGAGTTCAACTAGCTCTATAGCCAAGTACAAATAATTTTACACTAGAGTTGAACTAGCTCTATAAGCTTGTACAAATAATTTTAGACTAGAGTTGAACTAGCTCTATAGCCTAGTTCAAATAATTTTACACTAGAGTTGAACTAGCTCTATAAGCTTGTACAAATAATTTTACACTAGAGTTTAACTAGCTCTATAGCCTAGTTCAAATAATTTTACACTAGAGTTGAACTAGCCCTATAAGCTTGAACAAATAATTTTACACTAGAGTTGAACTAGCTCTATAAGCTTGTCCAAATAATTTTACACTAGAGTTGAACTAGCTCTATAAGGTAGTTCAAATTATTTTACA
>NW_025234790.1:4613-5206 GCF_018294505.1 Triticum aestivum | reverse complement strand
TCTATAAGCTAGTTCAAATAATTTTACACTATAGTTGAACTAGCTCTATAGCCTAGTACAAATAATTTTACACTAGAGTTGAACTAGCTCTATAAGCTTGTATAAATAATTTTACACTAGAGTTGAACTAGCTCTATAAGCTAGTTCAAATAATTTTACACTAGAGTTGAACTAACTCTATAGTCTAGTACAAATAATTTGACACTAGAGTTGAACTAGCTGTATAAGCTAGTTCAAATAATTTTACAATAGAGTTGAACTAGCTCTATAGCCTAGGACAAATAATTTTACACCAGAGTTGAGCTAGCTCTATAAGCTAGTTCATATAATTTTACACAAGAGTTGAACTAGCTCTATAAGCTAGTTCAAATAATTTTACACTAGACTTGAACTAGCTCTATTGCCTAGTACAAATAATTATACACTAGTGTTGAACTAGCTCCATAAGCTTGTACAAATAATTTTAGACTAGAGTTGAACTAGCTCTATAAGCTAGTTCAAATAATTTTACACTAGAGTTGAACTAGCTCTATAGCCTAGTACAAATAATTTTATACTAGAGTTGAACTAGCTCTATAAGCTTGTATAAATAA
>NW_025234790.1:2896-3875 GCF_018294505.1 Triticum aestivum | reverse complement strand
CAAATAATTTTACAATAGAGTTGAACTAGCTCTATAGCCTAGTACAAATAATTTTACACCAGAGTTGAGCTAGCTCTATAAGCTAGTTCAAATAATTTTAGACTAGAGTTGAACTAGCTCTATAAGCTAGTTCAAATAATTTTACACTAGAGTTGAACTAGCTCTATAGCCTAGTACAAATAATTTTACACTAGAGTTGAACTAGCTCTATAAGCTCGTTCAAATAATTTTACACTAGAGTTGAACTAGCTCTATAGCCTAGTACAAATAATTTTACACTAGAGTTGAACTAGCTCTGTAAGGTTGTACAAATAATTTTAGACTAGAGTTGAACTAGCTCTATAAGCTAGTTCAATAAATTTTACACTAGAGTTGAACTAGCTGTATAAGCTAGTTCAAATAATTTTACACTAGAGTTTAACTAGCACTATAAGTTCAAATAATTTTACACTAGAGTTGAACTAGCTCTGTAAGCTAGTTGAAATAAATTTACACTAGAGTTGAATTAGCGCTATAGGCTAGTACAAATAATTTTACGCTAGAGTTGAACTAGCTCTATACACTACTGGAATCAGCTAATTTGCCATCTGCCAGCTCTTTGCCGTCCGCTAGCTGACGGCAAAGAAGCTCTTTGCCATCAGCTACACATAAACAGACGGCAAAGAAAAGGCTGACGGCAAAGAAGCTCTTTGCCATCTGCTAGCTCTTTGCCGTCTGCTAGCGGACGGCAAAGAATCTTTGCCGTCCGCTGGCGGATGGCAAAGAGTGTGGTGGCCCCCACCCCCCGCTCGTTTGAAAAAATCCTAACGGCCCACCTCTTTGCCGGCAAAGAGGCAGAAAGGCGGACGGCAAAGGCTGGCGGACGGCAAAGAGGGCACTTGCCTAACGGCAGGTACCCCCCGCCCGTTACTCACTTCGTCCTCGCCTCGCCCTTCTCCTCCCACCCCGCCGCCGCCGCCGCCCGCCGCGCTCCACCGCC
>NW_025234790.1:0-933 GCF_018294505.1 Triticum aestivum | reverse complement strand
CACCCCGACCCCGACACCGACACGGCACCCCGACCCCGACCCGGCACCCCGACCCGACACCCCGACCCCGAGACCCCGACCCCGAAAAGGTGTTCTTTGGCCTTCCAGAAGCCGACGGGGTCATATATTTGTGAATTATTAGTTAGGTCATATATCTTTCGATTTTGTAATGAAAAACATCATATATAATTGTGTTGATCGGGTAGTTTTAAATGTGCAGTTGTTTCATTTGATTGCAGACATTCTACAGGTGTGAGGAGGGATACGAGGAGGACTACGCAAATGTTATCCAGAACGTCTGCAAGCGCCTACTCCAGAACTTACGGCACGAGGCTCGGGTGCAGGCTGTTCGAGACTACTACGCCTTGCGTGGTATCAAGAAGACCAAGTCGGCGTGCCGCGATAACTTCCTGAGTAAGGAGCAGTACGTGAAGGTAATTCTTAAGGCCTTCTACTTAAGTTCCTTCATTTAGTAATTCTTAGCCGTAGCGCTCAAGTTTCTATTTGCTAACTTAGGCGCCTCCGAGATGGTGTGCGGATCGGATGGATTGTTGGGAGGTGTTGGTCGATGAGTGGTGCTCACAAGAATGGCTAGCCCTCCACAACCAGGCCAAGGACAAACGTGCCCAAATGGAAGGTGTGCCACACCATCAAGGCAGCTCCAACTTATATCAGTTCGGGCGCAACTGGGTATGTGGTTTGCTTCATGATTCATGCAATTCATTCATCATGCTAGCTTGAGCCCTTTAATTACTAATTTTCATTGTTTCTCTCTTTCAGGCACGCCACAATAAGGCGGATAAGGTGCCAGAGGTGTACGACCTGTATGCCATGGCCCACACTGGCTCTTACAAGAAAGTCAAGGCTTTCTCTCAGTCTGACCTCGATGATGCAAACAACTTCACCAACATCTCCTCCCACAACAAGCTCGTG
>NW_025234789.1:0-6754 GCF_018294505.1 Triticum aestivum | reverse complement strand
CCTCCCACGACTATCATCTACTCGAAGATCCTTCACATGGATCTCTTTGCGTCTCCATCCTTTGATAGTCTTGGGTGCAGAAAGTATTGCTTGGTGATTGTGGATGACTACTCAAGATACACTTTGGTGTTGGGTTCTATGGTAGGGTGCGTCGACTGCAAATTAAAATTTTCGTACACGCAGAACAACCAAGAACATGCTACGGGAGATGGATCACAGATCGTTACCACTAGACGCGCAGTGCCGTGCATCGAAAGTAGAGTTGAGGCAGCGCGTTCCGGGAGTCACCTCGCATTCCCAAAGTCCTCCACCTTGCCGGTCTCCCACGTAGCCGATCGAATCCCGCAAATAGGTTCGCCGGAGCGGCGCAAGTGCACTGCCTCTAATGGTATCCACTCATGCAGGAGGAACATCGTGCGGCGGACTGCTAGGTCTGATCACACAACAGGCAGCGAGTGGAGGTGGCTATTCGCAACACATGCAAACCCTAGTGACAGCGCCAAAGCGATTAACCGCATGAGTGTGCCACACCTCCACTTTATATAGGCATCCGCCGCGGGCTCAACACTTGGGCCTCGCACGGACCCTAAAGCCCACAAGTCTACTTGGCCATAATCTGAATACAACTCAGATCACATCCGACCAGTGTCCTCGGATCCGACCTCGTAGGTTCCTTCCCTTAAGCGCGCGACCCCTTAGGTTCAAGTCAGCTTGGTCGCAGTTCGGATCACCTCCGAACTGCACGGTTGGTAGAGGCCTCTAGCAAGGCATGCCGAACACCAAGCATACTATGAAGCTGCTTAGGTGAACCTGTACAACATGTCACACTTCTGTCTCCTTTGCCACACGATATATGTTGTCGGGCTCAAGGTGAGATTGTCATCCTTGTGCTAGCCCGACCTCTTTCTAGTTCCAGTGATGCCGACCACTATCAAGATTATCTCATAATCCTTGTCGCATGACCATGCTTCTCTTGGTCGGATCACACGAGGGGCCCAGAGTATATCTCTCCTGATCGAAGGGGCAAATCCCATCTTGCTCGACCACGTCTCGCAGCATGGGTCTGGACAAGCCCGAAACCTACCTTTGTAACTACCCAGTCACGGAGTAGAGTTTGGTCGGCCCAAAGCAGGTCTGTCACCATCCCGAGTACATGCGTCAGCTCAGGTCTTAGGACATAGAACATATGTTGTACTAGAGACTCACAGATGACATATTGCTGCATCTCATAGTTGGGTCTGTCCGACTCGGACCTTATCTCGACTCAGATCTGACTACGTCAAATCCGACCAGACCTTTCCAAGTCCATATTATCCTGTTAGCATCCAATGCTCCATGGCTAGTGAGACCAAGCCATCGACCGTGTCATATGCTAGTATAGTTGGCTGCGCGTCCACACATCCCTTTCGACTAGGGATCTTTTAGGAAAGTCATTATACAATGCATAGTCCCACAAACAAGTCGCGTACTTGCTGATACACATCATTGATAATGTCCAAGGACTATCTTTATTCATAAACACATAGGAAATATCATCATACATGATTGCCTCTAGGGCATATCTCCAACATTGGGTATATTTCTTCAAGAGGAAGAGTGAGACTCAACAAACCGTCATCGACTTTGCAAATGAAGCTCAACATCAACACAATGCAAAGATCTTGACAATAAGAAGTGACAACAGCACCGAGTTCAAGAGCTACACCTTGGATGAGTTTCTTAGTGATGAGGGGATCAAGCATCAATATTCCACACCTTACACCCCTCAACAAAATGGTGTAGCGGAGAGGAAGAACCGGACATTGATGGATGCGGCAAGGACCATGATGGTGGAGTTCAAGTCTCCCTACAACTTTTGGGTCGAAGCCATCAACACCGCTTGTCATGCATCCAATCGGCTCTATCTCTGCAAAGGCTTAAACAAGACTCCATATGAGATACTTACTGTTAACAAGCCCAACCTCAAGTACTTCCGGGCGTTCGGTTGTAAGTGTTTCATTCCCAAGAAAGGTGTTCATTTGTCTAAATTTGAGGCTAGAGCTCATGAGGGCATATTTGTTGGTTATGCTACAAACTCTCATGCTTATCGTGTCCTCAACAAGTCCACGTGACTCATTGTGGAGACGTGTAATGTGGAGTTTGACAAGAATAATGGCTCCCAAGTGGAGCAAAGTGGTACTTGTGATGTGGGTGATGAAATTCCTCCTCAAGCCATAATAAGAATGGGTGTTGGTCATATCCTACCCATTGAGGAACCCCTTGTGGCCAAAGGAGAAGGACAAAGTTCCACTCAAGTGGAGCCATCACCAACTCAAGACCCACACGCTTCCGAAGAACAAAGTGAAGGCCCTTAACCAAGTGAACAAGGTCAAGGGCAAGATCAATCTCAAGATAGCGGTGAACCACCAAGCGAGGCCCAAGGTCAAGTTCTCCCTCCCGAGCAAGTTCAAGATCAAGGGCAAGCTCAAGATCAAGAACAAGCTCAAGACAACGCTCAAGATGATCAAGTTACCGCTCCTCAACTATGTCATGAGGAGGAATTGGAGCGTCGTGCCGCCAAGATTGCTTCCAAGCTCACTACCAAAGATCATCTTATGAAGAATGTGCTTGGAAGTTTGAGAAAGGGGGTAAGCACTCGTAGACAATTAGCAAACTATTGTTAACATCACACATTTGTTTCTTGTGTTGAACCCCAAAAGGTCTATGAGGCGCTCGAGGATCTGGATTGGCTCAATGCCATGCATGAAGAACTCAACAACTTTGAGCACAACAAGGTGTGGAGATTGGTTCCAATGGCAACGGGGAACCATAATGTCATTGGAACCAAGTGGATATTCAAGAACAAGCAAGATGCTCATGGAATCATCGTTTGCAACAAGGCTCGTTTGGTAGCACAAGGCTACTCCCAAGTCGAGGGTATCGACTATGGTGAAACCTTTGCTCCTGTTGCTCGCCTTGAATCTATTCGTTTGTTGATTTCTTATGCTTCTCATCATAACTTCAAGTTGCAACAAATGGATGTGAAGAGTGCTTTTCTTAATGGTCCTATTAATGAGTTGGTTTATGTCAAACAACCTCCAGGGTTTGAGGATCCCGAGTTACCCAATCATGTGTACCAACTCGATAAGGCACTTTATGGCCTTAAACAATCCCCACGTGCGTGGTGTGAGCACCTTACTTAGTTGTTGCAAGATCGTGGGTTTGAAATTGGGAAAATCGACCCCACTCTTTTTACTAAGAAGGTCAAAGGGGAGTTATTTGTATGCCAACTATATGTTGATGATATTATCTTTGGGTTATACACCTTTCTGTTGGAAATATGCCTTAGAGGCAATAATAAATTAGTTATTATTATATTTCCTTGTTCATGATAATCGTTTATTATCCATCCTATAATTGTATTGATAGGAAACTCAGATACATGTGTGGGTACATAGACAACACCATGTCCCTAGTAAGCCTCTAGTTGATTAGCTTGTTGATCAATAGATGGTTACGGTTTCCTGACCATGGACATTGGATGTCGTTTATAACGGGATCACATCATTAGGAGAATGATGAGATGGACAAGACCCAATCCTAAGCCTAGCACAAAGATCGTAGTTCGTATGCTAAAGCTTTTCTAATGTCAAGTATCATTTCCTTAGACCATGAGATTGTGCAACTCCCGGATACCGTAGGAATGCTTTGGGTGTACCAAACGTCACAACGTAACTGGGTGGCTATAAAGGTGCACTACAGGTATCTCCGAAAGTGTTTGTTGGGTTGGCACGAATCGAGACAGGGATTTGTCACTCCGTGTAAACGAAGAGGTATCTCTGGGCCCACTCGATAGGACATCATCATAATGTGCACAATGTGACCAAGGGGTTGATCACGGGATGATGTGTTACGGAACGAGTAAAGAGACTTGCCCGTAACGAGATTGAACAAGGTATCGGCATACCGATAATCGAATCTCGGGCAAGTACAAATACTGCTAGACGAAGGGAATTGTATACGGGATTGATTGAGTCCTTGACATCATGGTTCATCCGATGAGATCATCGTGGAACAAGTGGGAGCCAACATGGGTATCCAGATCCCGCTGTTGGTTATTGGCCGGAGAACGTCTAGGTCATGTCTGCATGGTTCCCGAACCCGTAGGGTCTACACACTTAAGGTTCGATGACGCTAGGGTTATAAAGGAAGTTTGTATGTGGTTACCGAATGTTGTTCGGAGTCCCAGATGAGATCCCGGACGTCACGAGGAGTTCCAGAATGGTCTAGAGGTAAAGATTTATATATGGGAAGTCCTATTTTGGCCACCGGAAAATGTTCGGGATTTTACGGTATTGTACTGGGAAGGTTCTAGAAGGTTCCGGAGTGGGGCCCACCTGCATGGGGGGACCCACATGAACGTGGGTAGTGGGGGCAAGGCCCCACACCCCTGGCCAAGGCGCACCAAGATCCCCCTTAGAAGGAATAAGATCATATCCCGAAGGGATAAGATCAAGATCCCTAAAAAGGGGGGATAACAATCGGTGGGGAAGGAAATGATGGGATTTCTTTCCTCCCACCTTTGCCAACGCCCCAATGGACTTGGAGGGCAAGAAACCAGCCCCCTCCACCCCTATATATAGTGGGGAGGCGCATGGGAGCTTTACAAAAGTTCTGGCGCAGCCCTCCCCCTCTCCCAAGTCCTCCTCCTCTCCCGCGGTGCTTGGCGAAGCCCTGCAGGATTGCCACGCTCCTCCACCACCACCACGCCGTCGTGCTGCTGCTGGACGGAGTCTTCCCCAACCTCTCCCTCTCACCTTGCTGGATCAAGGAATGGGAGACGTCACTGGGCTGCATGTGTGTTGAACGTGGAGGTGCCGTCCGTTCGGCACTAGGATCTCCGGTGATTTGGATCACGACGAGTACGACTCCTTCAACCCCGTTCACTTGAATGCTTCCGCTTAGCGATCTACAAGGGTATGTAGATGCAATCTCCTTCCCCTCGTTGCTAGTTTCTCCATAGATGGATCTTGGTGACTCGTAGGAAAATTTTGAATTTCTGCTACGTTCCCCAACAGTGGTATCAGAGCCAGGTTTATGCGTAGATTCTTTGCATGAGTAGAACACAAAGTATTTGTGGGCGTTGATTCTGTTCAATATGCTTACCCTTACTAGTCCAATCTTGATTCGGTGGCATCGTGGGATGAAGTGGCCCAGACCGACCTTACACGTACTCTTACGTGAGACAGGTTCCACCGACTGACATGCACTTGTTGCATAAGGTGGCTAGCGGGTGCCAATCTCTCCCACTTTAGTCGGATCGGATTCGATGAAAAGGGTCCTTATGAAGGGTAAATAGCAATTGACATATCACGTTGTGGTTTTTGTGTAGGTAAGAAACGTTCTTTCTAGAAACCCATAGCAGCCACGTAAAACATGCAAAGAACAATTAGAGGACATCTAACTTGTTTTTGCAGGGTATGCTATGTGATGTGATATGGACAAAAAGAATGTGATGAATGATATGCGATGTATGAGATTGATCATGTTCTTGTAATAGGAATCACGACTTGCATGTCGATGAGTATGACAATCGGCAGGAGCCATAGGAGTTGTCTTAATTTATTGTATGACCTGCGTGTCATTAAACAACGCCATGTAATTACTTTACTTTATTGCTAACTGGTAGCCATAGTAGTAGAAGTAATAGTTGGCGAGACAACTTCATGAAGACACGCTGATGGAGATCATGATGATGGAGATCATGGTGTCATGCTGGTGACGATGATGATCATGGAGCCCTGAAGATGGAGATCAAAAGGAGCAATATGATATTGGCCATATCATGTCACTATTTGATTGCATGTGATGTTTATCAAGTTTATACATCTTATTTGCTTAGAACGACGGTAGTAAATAAGATGATCCCTCATTAAAATTTCAAGAAAGTGTTCCCCCTAACTGTGCATGGTTGCGAAAGTTCATCGTTTCGAAGCACCATGTGATGATCGGGTGTGATAGATTCTTACGTTCACATACAACGGGTGTAAGCCAGATTTACACACGCGAAACACTTAGGTTAACTTGACAAGCCTAGCATGTACAGACATGGCCTCGGAACACAAGAGACCGAAAGGTCGAGCATGAGTCGTATGGAGGATACGATCAACATGAAGATGTTCACCAATGATGACTAGTCCGTCTCACATGATGATCGAACACGGCCTAGTTGACTCGGATCATGTAATCACTTATATGACTAGAGGGATGTCTATCTGAGTGGGCGTTCATTAGATGAACTTAATTATCCTGAACATAGTCAAAAGATCTTTGCAAATTATGTCGTAAGCTCGCGCTTTAGTTCTACTGTTTAGATATGTTCCTAGAGAAAATATAGTTGAAAGTTGACAGTAGCGATTATGCGGATAGAAGAAAGCTTATGTCCTTAATGCACCGCTCAGTGTGCTGAACCCTAAATGTCGTCTGTGGATGTTACGAACATCGGACATACATGTTTTGATAACTACGTGATAGTTCAGTTAAACGGTTTAGAGTTGAGGCACCAAAGACGTTTTCGAAACGTCGCGGAACATATGAGATGTTTCGAGGGCTGAAATTGGGATTTCAGGCTCGTGCCCACGTCAAGAGATATAAGACCTCCGACGATTTTCTTAGCCTGCAAACTAAGGGAGAAAAGCTCAATCGTTGAGCTTGTGCTCAGATTGTCTGAGTACAACAATCACTTTAATCGAGTGGGAGTTGATCTTCTAGATGA
>NW_025234788.1:5841-6755 GCF_018294505.1 Triticum aestivum | reverse complement strand
CACATAGCATGTGCAAGAAAGTAGAAAGGGTTACGTCAAAAACTGGATTCACTTCGTGTACAAAACAAACAATCTCTTTCGAAGTATGAGGGTTTTCATACGGAAACTCATGTGTTACAAAGGGATTTCATTTTTTAACCTGTTTGAACTCCGTAGTTTTTCTATGTTCAAAATGCACCATTCAAAGCCACATCATCAATTTTCAACCCTTTCTGACTTCATTTGTTATTTTTCATGCATTTACTGATTATTTTGAGCTATAAGACCCTGAAATTAAAAAGCATTTCAAATGAACTCTGAGATGGTTAAAAGATTGCATGGTATCATCATTTCACCCACATAGCATGTGCAAGAAAGTAGAGAGGGTTACGGCAAAAACTGGATGCACGTCGTGTACAAAACGGACAATCTCTTTCGAAGTATGAGGGTTTCATACGGAAACTCGTTTGTTACAAAGGATTTGATTTTTTAACTTGTTTGAACTCCATAGTTTTTCTGTGTTCAAAATGCACCTTTCAAAGCCACATCATCAATTCTCAACCCTTTCTGAGTTCATTTGTTATTTTTCATGCATTTACTGATTATTTTGAGCTATAAGACCCTGAAATTGAAAAGCATTTCAGATGAACTCTGAAAAGGTTGAAAGTTGGCATGGTATCATCATTTCACCCACATAGCGTGTGCACGAAAGTAGAGAGGGTTACGGCAAAAACTGGATGCACTTCGTGTATAAAAAAGACAATCTCTTTCGAAGTATGAGGGTTTTCATACGGAAACTCGTCCGTTACAAAGGGATTTCGTTTTTTTAACTTGTTTGAACTCCGTAGTTATTCTGTGTTCAAAATGCACCATTTAAAGCCACATCATCAGTTGTCAACACTTTATGACTTCATTTGTTATTTTTCATGCATATG
>NW_025234788.1:5177-5771 GCF_018294505.1 Triticum aestivum | reverse complement strand
AATAGGAGAGGGTTACGGCAAAAACTGGATGCACTTCGTGTACAAAATGGACAATCTCTTTCGAAGTATGAGGGTTTTCATACGGAAACTCGTCCGTTAGAAAGGGATTTCATTTTTTTAACTTGTTTGAACTCCGTAGTTATTCTATGTTCAAAATGCACCATTTAAAGCCACATCATCAATTTTCAACACTTTATGACTTCATTTGTTATTTTTCATGCATATGCTGATTATTTTGAGCTATAACACCCTGAAATTGAAAAGCATTTCAGATGAACTCTGAAAAGGATGAAAGTTTGCATGGTATCATCATTTCACCCACATAGCATGTGCAAGAAAGTAGATAGGGTTACAGCAAAAACTGGATGCACTTCGTGTACAAAACGGATAATCTCTTTCGAAGTATGAGGGTTTCATACGGAAACTCGTCTGGTACAAAGGGATTTCATTTTTTAACTTGTTTGAACTCCATAGTTTTTCTGTGTTCAAAATGCACCTTTCAAAGCCACATCATCAATTCTCAACCCTTTCTGATTTCATGTGTTATTTTTCATGCATTTACTGATTATTTTGTGCTATAAGACCCTAAAATTG
>NW_025234788.1:2963-5010 GCF_018294505.1 Triticum aestivum | reverse complement strand
GACTTCATTTGTTATTTTTCATGCATATACTGATTATTTTGAGCTATAAGACCGTGAAATTGAAAAGCATTTCAAATGAACTCTGAAAAGGTTGAAAGTTGACATGCTATCATCATTTCACCCACATAGCATGTGCAAGAAAGTAGAGAGGGTTACGGCAAAAACTGGATGCACTTCGTGTATAAAACGGACAATCTCTTTCGAAGTATGAGGGTTTTCATACGGAAACTCGTGTGTTACAAAGGGATTTCATTTTTTAACTTGTTTGAACTCCATAGTTTTTCTGTGTTCAAAATGCACCTTTCAAAGCCACATCATCAATTCTCAACCCTTTCTGATTTCATGTGTTATTTTTCATGCATTTACTGATTATTTTGTGCTATAAGACCCTAAAATTGAAAAGCATTTCAGATGAACTCTGAAATGGTTGAAAGTTGTCATGGTATCATCATTTCACCCACATAGCATGTGCAAGAAAGTAGAGAGGGTTACGGCAAAAACTGGATGCACTTCGTGTATAAAACGGACAATCTCTTTCGAAGTATGAGGGTTTTCATACGGAAACTCGTCCGTTACAAAGGGATTTCATTTTTTTAACTTGTTTGAACTCCATAGTTATTCTGTGTTCAAAATGCACCATTTAAAGTCACATCATCAATTTTCAACACTTTATGACTTCATTTGGTATTTTTCATGCATATGCTGATTATTTTGAGCTATAAGACCCTGAAATTGAAAAGCATTTCAAATGAACTCTGAAAAGGTTGAAAGTTTGCATGGTATAATCATTTCACCCACATAGCATGTGCAAGAAAGTATAGAGGGTTACGGCAAAAACTGGATGCACTTCGTGTACAAAACGGACAATCTCTTTCAAAGTATGAGGGTTTCATACGGAAACTCGTTTGTTACAAAGGGATTTCATTTTTAAACTTGTTTGAACTCCATAGTTTTTTTGTGTTCAAAATGCACCATTCAAAGCCACATCATCAATTCTCAACCCTTTTTGACTTCATTAGTTATTTTTCATGCATTTACCGATTATTTTGAGCTATAAGACCCTAAAATTGAAAAGCATTTCAAATTAACTCTGAAAAGGTTGAAAGTTTGCATGTTATCATCATTTCACCCACATAGCATGTGCAAGAAAGTAGAGAGGGTTACGGCAAAAACTAGATGCACTTCGTGTACAAAATGGACAATCTCTTTCGAAGTATGAGGGTTTCATACGGAAACTCGTCTGTTACAAAGGGATTTCATTTTTTAAATTGTTTGAACTCCATAGTTTTTCTGTGTTCAAAATGCACCTTTCAAAGCCACATCATCAATTCTCAACCCTTTCTGATTTCATTTGTTATTTTTCATGCATTTACTGATTATTTTGAGCTATAAGACCCTGAAATTGAAAATCATTTCAGATGTACTCTGAAAAGGATGAAAGTTCGCATGGTATCATCATTTCACCCACATATCATGTGCAAGAAAGTAGATAGGGTTACGGCAAAAACTAGATGCACTTCGTGTACAAAACGGACAATCTCTTTCGAAGTATGAGGGTTTTCATACGGAAACTCGTCTGTTACAAAGGGATTTCATTGTTTTAACTTATTTGAACTCCATAGTTATTCTTTGTTCGAAATGCACCATTCAAACCGACATCATCAATTTTCAACCCTTTATGACTTCTTTTGTTATTTTTCATGCATATACTGATTATTTTGAGCTATAAGACCCTGAAATTGAAAATCATTTCAAATGAACTCTGAAAAGGTTGAAAGTTGGCATGGTATCATCATTTCACCCACCTAGCATGTGCGAGAAAATAGAGAGGGTTACGGCAAAAACTAGATGCACTTTGTGTACAAAACGGACAATCTCTTTGGAAGTATGAGGGTTTTCATACGGAAACTCGTGTGTTACAAAGGGATTTCATTTTTAACTTGTTTGAACTCCATAGTTTTTCTGTGTTCAAAATGCACCTTTCAAAGCCACATCATCAATTCTCAACCCTTTCTGATTTCATTTGTTATTTTTCATGCATTTACTG
>NW_025234788.1:0-1082 GCF_018294505.1 Triticum aestivum | reverse complement strand
ATTATTTTGAGCTATAAGACCCTGAAATTGAAAAGCATTTCAGATGAACTCTGAAAAGGTTGAAAGTTGACATGGTATCATCATTTCACCCACATAGCATGTGCAAGAAAGTAGAGAGGGTTACGGCAAAAACTGGATGCACTTCGTGTATAAAACAGACAATCTCTTTCGAAGTATGAGGGTTTTCATACGGAAACTCGTGTGTTACAAAGGGATTTCAGTTTTTAACTTGTTTGAACTCCATAGTTTTTCTGTGTTCAAGATGCACCTTTCAAAGCCACATCATCAATTCTCAACCCTTTCTGATTTCATTTGTTATTTTTCATGCATTTACTGATTATTTTGAGCTATAAGACCCTGAAATTGAAAAGCATTTCAGATGAACTCTGAAAAGGTTGAAAGTTGGCATGGTATCATCATTTCACCCACATAGAATGTGCAAGAAAGTAGAGAGGGTTACGGCAAAAACTGGATGCACTTCGTGTATAAAACGGACAATCTCTTTCGAAGTATGAGGGTTTTCATACGGAAACTCGTCCGTTACAAAGGGATTTCATTTTTTTAACTTGTTTGAACTCCGTAGTTATTCTATGTTCAAAATGCACCATTTAAAGCCACATCATCAATTTTCAACACTTTATGACTTCATTTGTTATTATTCATGCATATGCTGATTATTTTGAGCTATAAGACCCTGAAATTGAAAAGCATTTCAAATTAACTGTGAAAAGGTTGAAAGTTTGCATGGTATAATCATTTCACCCACATAGCATGTGCAAGAAATAGGAGAGGGTTACGGCAAAAACTGGATGCATTTCGTGTACAAAACGGACAATCTCTTTCGAAGTATGAGGGTTTCATACGGAAACTCGTCTGTTACAAAGGGATTTCATTTTTTAACTTGTTTGAACTCCATAGTTTTTCTGTGTTCAAAATGCACCATTCAAAGCCACATCATCAATTTTCAACCCTTTCCGACTTCATTTGTTATTTTTCATGCATATACTGATTATTTTGAGCTATAAGACCGTGAAATTGAAAAGCATTTCAAATGAACTCTGAAAAGGTTGAAAGTTGACATG
>NW_025234787.1:6136-6755 GCF_018294505.1 Triticum aestivum | reverse complement strand
CTTGAACTTATTTTAACTCCTAGTTTTTGTGTGTTCAAAATGCACCATTCAAAGCCACATCATCGATTTTCAACCCTTTCTGACTTCATTTGTTATTTTTCATGCATTTACTGTTTTTTTGAGCTATAAGACCCTGAAATTGAAAAAAGCACTACAAATGAACTCTGAAAAGGTTGAAAGTTGGCATGGTATCATCATTTCACCCACATAGCATGTGCAAGAAAGTAGAGAGGCTTACGGCAAAAACTGGATGCACTTCGTGTACAAAACGGACAATCTCATTCGAAGTATCAGGGTTTCACACGGAAACTCGTCTGTTACAAAGGGATTTCATTTTCTTGATCTTATTTGAACTCCATAGTTTTTCTGTGTTCAAAATGCACCATTCAAAGCCACATCATCAATTTTGAACCCTTTTTGACTTCACTTGTTATTTTTCATGCATTTACTGATTTTTTGAGCTATAAGACCCTGAAATTGAAAAGCACTACAAATGAACTCTGAAAAGGTTAAAGTTGGCATGGTGTCATCATTTCACCCACATAGCATGTTCAAGAAAGTAGAGAGGCTTACGGCAAAAACTGGATGCACTTCGTGTACAAAACGGACAATCTCATTC
>NW_025234787.1:0-799 GCF_018294505.1 Triticum aestivum | reverse complement strand
AAAAACTGGATGCACTTCGTGTACAAACCGGACAATCTCATTCGAAGTATCAGGGTTTCACACGGAAACTCGTCTGTTACAAAGGGATTTCATTTTCTTGAACTTATTTGAACTCCTAGTTTTTGTGTGTTCAAAATGCACCATTCAAAGCCACATCATCGATTTTCAACCCTTTCTGGCATCATTTGTTATTTTTCATGCATTTACTGTTTTTTTGAGCTATAAGACCCTGAAATTGAAAAAAGCACTACAAATGAACTATGAAAATGTTGAAATTCGGCATGGTGTCATCATTTCACCCACATAGTATGTTCAAGAAAGTAGAGAGGCTTACGGCAAAAACTGGATGCACTTCGTGTACAAAACGGACAATCTCATTCGAAGTATCAGGGTTTCACACGGAAACTCGTCTGTTACAAAGGGATTTCATTTCCTTGAACTTATTTGAACTCCATAGTTTTTCTGTGTTCAAAATGCACCATTCAAAGCCACATCATCAATTTTGAACCCTTTTTGACTTCACTTGTTATTTTTCATGCATTTACTGATTTTTTGAGCTATAAGACCCTGAAATTGAAAAGCACTACAAATGAACTCTGAAAAGGTTGAAAGTTGGCATGGTGTCATCATTTCACCCACATAGCATGTTCAAGAAAGTAGAGAGGCTTACGGCAAAAACTGGATGCACTTCGTGTACAAAACGGACAATCTCATTCGAAGTATCAGGGTTTCACACGGAAACTCGTGTGTTACAAAGGGATTTCATTTTCTTGAACTTATTTGAACTCCTAGTTTTTCT
>NW_025234786.1:5911-6755 GCF_018294505.1 Triticum aestivum | reverse complement strand
GCGTTTGACCACAGGATCTAGCCCTTTGACTTTGCACGAACGGGATTTGACTAGTGGACGTCCCCACCCGGTTGTGTTAGGTCAGCCCATATGAACACTTTGGAGCAACATCCGGGCCAGACCCACAGCAAGATCCCCTCCGTGTAGACCCGACGCGTCCGTTTCCCCCCTCCAGGTGCCCGCGGCGGCGCCGTCCGTGAGGGGGGGGCACACCCCGGACACGCGTGCCGGGCGTTTGCAACCGCCACAACACTTCCAGACTTGTGAGAGGCCGCCTACGCAAGATTTGGTGGCATGCTTGCCCCCGAAGGCCGCCGGCCACAGCCGTAGACGCGCGAAGGGCAATCCGCGTAGAGGGAATTTTTCGGATAATTCTCCATCAGCAAAAATTATGAAAAAATACCATCGTTCCTATAGCACATGTGCCCACGTCGTGAAAAAAACTCATGATTTTATCGCGCTCTGAGTATTTAGTAATATTGACGCCGCATCGTTACCGCAGAACGTCTACTACCATGTCATCGCCGTCCGTGAGGGGGGCCACGCCCCGGAGACGCGTCCCGCCTCTTCGGACATGCCACCACACCACCACACATGTATGAGGGCCCGGTGCGACGCTCCGGTGGCATTGCTACCCCCCCTCCCCCCAGTGCCCCCGTCCCGCCTAACCCTGTAGCGTTTGACCACGGGATCTAGCCCTTTGACTTTGCACGGACGGGCTTTGACCAGTGGACCTCCCCACCCGGTTGTGTTAGGTCAGCCCATAGGAACACTTTGGAGCAACATCCGGGCCAGACCCATAGCAAGATCCCCTCCGTGTAGACCCGACGCGTCCGTTTCCCCC
>NW_025234786.1:0-1364 GCF_018294505.1 Triticum aestivum | reverse complement strand
CGGCTAGAGCCGTAGACGCGCGAAGGGCAATCCGCGTAGAGGGAATTTTTTGGATACTTCTCCATCACCAAAAATTATGAAAAAATACCATCGTTCCTATAGCACATGTGCCCACGTCGTGAAAAAAAACTCATGATTTTATCGTGCTCCGAGTATTTAGTAATATTGACGCCGCATCGTTACCGAACAACGTCTACTACCATGTCATCGCCGTCCATGAGGGTGGCCACGCCCCGGAGACGCGTCCCGCCTCTTCGGACATGCCACCACACCACCACGCATGTATGAGGGCCCGGTGCGACGCTCCGGTGGCATTGCTACCCCCCTCCCCCCAGTGCCCCCGTCCCGCCTAACCCTGTAGCGTTTGACCACGGGATCTAGCCCTTTGACTTTGCACGGACGGGCTTTGACCAGTGGACCTCCCCACCCGGTTGTGTTAGGTCAGCCCATAGGAACACTTTGGAGCAACATCCGGGCCAGACCCATAGCAAGATCCCCTCCGTGTAGACTCGACGCGTCCGTTTCCCCCCTCCAGGTGCCGGCGGCGGCACCGTCCGTGAGGGGGGGCAGACCCCGGACTCGCGTGCCGGGCGTTTGCAACCGCTACAACACTTCCAGACTTGTGAGAGGCCGCCTACGCAAGATTTGGCGGCATGCTAGCCCCCGGAGGCCGCCGGCCACAGCCGTAGACGCGCGAAGGGCAATCCGCGTAGAGGAAATTTTTCGGATACTTCTCCATCACCAAACATTCTGAAAAATACCATCGTTCCTATAGCACATGTGCCCATGTCGTGCAAAAAACTCATGATTTTATCGCGCTCCGAGTAGTTAGTAATCTTGACGTTGCATTGTTATCGCAGAACGTCTACTACCGTGTCATCGCCGTCCATGAGGGGGGGCACGCCCCGGAGACGCGTCCCGCCTCTTCGGACATGCCACCACACCACCCCGCATGTATGAGGGCCCGATGTGACGCTCCGGTGGCATTGCTACCCCCTAGTGCCCCCGTCCCGCCTAACCCTGTAGCGTTTGACCACGGGATCTAGCCCTTTGACTTTGCACGGACGGGCTTTGACCAGTGGACCTCCCCACCCGGTTGTGTTAGGTCAGCCCATAGGAACACTTTGGAGCAACATCCGGGCCAGACCCACAGCAAGATCCCCTCCGTGTAGACCCGACGCGTCCGTTTCCCCCCTCCAGGTGCCGGCGGCGGCGCCGTCCGTGAGGGGGGGCACACCCCGGACACGCGTGCCGGGCGTTTGCAACCGCCACAAGACTTCCAGACTTGTGAGAGGCCGCCTACGCTAGATTTGGCGGCATGCTAGCCCCCGGAGGCCGCCGGCCACACCCGTAGACGCGCGAAG
>NW_025234785.1:5931-6756 GCF_018294505.1 Triticum aestivum | reverse complement strand
AAGGTGTGCTTGCGTGTTGGTCGTCAAGACTCGCAGTTTTGGCCGATTTTGTCCCGTTTTTGAACTATTACACAGTTTTGGCATCCCGAAGTGATTTCCCCGATTGACAAACCCTACGGTGCGCTTACGTGTCGGTCATCAACAATCGCAGTTTTGGCCGATTCTGGTCCGTTTGGTGCACTATTACTCACCGTTTTGGGGTCCTAGAGCGATTTACACGATTTGCGATCCCCGGGGTGCGTTTATGTGTCGGTTATCAACACTCACCATTTTGGCCAATTCTGGTCCGTCTCGTGGACTATTACTCACCGTTTTGGGGTCCCAGAGCGATTTCCACGATTCACGATCCCGGGGGTACGTTTACGTGCCCGTCGTCAACACTCATAGTTCTGGCCAATTCTGACCCGTTTCGTGGACTATCACTCACCTTTTTGGGGTCCCGAAGCGATTTCCGTAGTTGTTGAACCCAAAGATGCACTTACGTGTCGTTCATCAACACTCGCAGTTTTGGCCAATTCTGGCCCGTTTCGTGGACTATTACTCGCAGTTTCGGGTCCCGGGGGGGTTTCCACGATTGACGAACCCCTGGTGCATTTATGTTTCGGTCATCAACAATCGCGGGTTTTGTCGATTATGTCCCTTTCGTGGACTATTACTCACCGTTTTAGGGTCCTAAAGCGATTTCCATTGTTGTCGAACCCCAAGGTGTGCTTTCGTCTTGGTCGTCAAGTCTCGCAGTTTTGGCCGATTCTGGCCCGTTTCTTGGATTATTACTCAGTTTTGGGGTCCCGATGTGATTTCCACGATTGATGAACCCCGGGGGTG
>NW_025234785.1:0-5921 GCF_018294505.1 Triticum aestivum | reverse complement strand
TGCACTATTACTCACCGTTTTGGGGTCCTAGAGCGATTTACACGATTTGCGATCCCCGGGGTGCGTTTATGTGTCGGTTATCAACACTCACCATTTTGGCCAATTCTGGTCCGTCTCGTGGACTATTACTCACCGTTTTGGGGTCCCAGAGCGATTTCCACGATTCACGATCCCGGGGGTGCGTTTACGTGCCCGTCGTCAACACTCATAGTTCTGGCCAATTCTGACCCGTTTCGTGGACTATCACTCACCTTTTTGGGGTCCCGAAGCGATTTCCATAGTTGTTGAACCCAAAGATGCACTTACGTGTCGTTCATCAACACTCGCAGTTTTGGCCGATTCTGGCCCGTTTTGTGGACTATTACTCGCAGTTTCGGGTCCCGGGGGGATTTCCACGATTGACGAACCCCTGGTGCATTTATGTTTCGGTCATCAACAATCGCGGGTTTTGTCGATTTTGTCCCTTTCGTGGACTATTACTCACCGTTTTAGGGTCCTAAAGCGATTTCCATTGTTGTCGAACCCCAAGGTGTGCTTTCGTCTTGGTCGTCAAGTCTCGCAGTTTTGGCCGATTCTGGCCCGTTTCTTGGATTATTACTCAGTTTTGGGGTCCCGATGTGATTTCCACGATTGATGAACCCCGGGGGTGCGTTTATGTGTCGGTCATCAACACTCACAATTTTGGCCAATTCTGGCCGTCTCGTGGACTATTACTCACTGTTTTGGGGTCCCGGAGTGATTTCCACGATTGACGAACCTCTGGGTGCGTTTACGTGTCGGTCATCAACACTCGCAGGTTTTGTTGATTCCGACCCGTTTCGTGGACTATTACTCACCGTTTTGGGGTCCCAAAGAGATTTCCATTTTTGTCGAACCCCAAGGTGTGCTTGCGTGTTGGTCGTCAAGACTCGCAGTTTTGGCCGATTTTGTCCCATTTTTGAACTATTACACAGTTTTGGCATCCCGAAGTGATTTCCCCAATTGACAAACCCTACGGTGCGCTTACGTGTCGGTCATCAACAATCGCAGTTTTGGCCGATTCTGGTCCGTTTGGTGCACTATTACTCACCGTTTTGGGGTCCTAGAGCGATTTACACGATTTGCGATCCCCGGGGTGCGTTTATGTGTCGGTTATCAACGCTCACCATTTTGCCCAATTCTGGTCCGTCTCGTGGACTATTACTCACCGTTTTGGGGTCCCAGAGCGATTTCCACGATTCACGATCCCGGGGGTGCGTTTACGTGCCCGTCGTCAACACTCATAGTTCTGGCCAATTCTGACCCGTTTCGTGGACTATCACTCACCTTTTTGGGGTCCCGAAGCGATTTCCATAGTTGTTGAACCCAAAGATGCACTTACGTGTCGTTCATCAACACTCGCAGTTTTGGCCGATTCTGGCCCGTTTTGTCGACTATTACTCGCAGTTTCGGGTCCCGAGGGGATTTCCACGATTGACGAACCCCTGGTGCATTTATGTTTCGGTCATCAACAATCGCGGTTTTTGTCGATTATGTCCCTTTCGTGGACTATTACTCACCGTTTTAGGGTCCTAAAGCGATTTCCATTGTTGTCGAACCCCAAGGTGTGCTTTCGTGTTGGTCGTCAAGTCTCGCAGTTTTGGCCGATTCTGGCCCGTTTCTTGGATTATTACTCAGTTTTGGGGTCCCGATGTGATTTCCACGATTGATGAACCACTGGGGTGCATTTATGTGTCAGTCATCAACACTCACAATTTTGGCCAATTCTGGCCGTCTCGTGGACTATTACTCACTGTTTTGGGGTCCCGGAGTGATTTCCACGATTGACGAACCTCTGGGTGCGTTTACGTGTCGGTCATCAACACTCGCAGGTTTTGTTGATTCCGACCCGTTTCGTGGACTATTACTCACCGTTTTGGGGTCCCAAAGAGATTTCCATTTTTGTCGAACCCCAAGGTGTGCTTGCGTGTTGGTCGTCAAGACTCGCAGTTCTGGCCGATTTTGGCCCGTTTTTGAACTATTACACAGTTTTGGCATCCCGAAGTGATTTCCCCGATTGACAAACCCTACGGTGCGCTTACGTGTCGGTCATCAACAATCGCAGTTTTGGCCGATTCTGGTCCGTTTGGTGCACTATTACTCACCGTTTTGGGGTCCTAGAGCGATTTACACGATTTGCGATCCCCGGGGTGCGTTTATGTGTCGGTTATCAACACTCACCATTTTGGCCAATTCTGGTCCGTCTCGTGGACTATTACTCACCGTTTTGGGGTCCCAGAGCGATTTCCACGATTCACGATCCCGGGGGTGCGTTTACGTGCCCGTCGTCAACACTCATAGTTCTGGCCAATTCTGACCCGTTTCGTGGACTATCACTCACCTTTTTGGGGTCCCGAAGCGATTTCCATAGTTGTTGAACCCAAAGATGCACTTACGTGTCGTTCATCAACACTCGCAGTTTTGGCCGATTCTGGCCCGTTTCGTGGACTATTACTCGCAGTTTCGGGTCCCGGGGGGGTTTCCACGATTGACGAACCCCTGGTGCATTTATGTTTCGGTCATCAACAATCGCGGTTTTTGTCGATTATGTCCCTTTCGTGGACTATTACTCACCGTTTTAGGGTCCTAAAGCGATTTCCATTGTTGTCGAACCCCAAGGTGTGCTTTCGTGTTGGTCGTCAAGTCTCGCAGTTTTGGCCGATTCTGGCCCGTTTCTTGGATTATTACTCAGTTTTGGGGTCCCGATGTGATTTCCACGATTGATGAACCCCGGGGGTGCGTTTATGTGTCGGTCATCAACACTCACAATTTTGGCCAATTCTGGCCGTCTCGTGGACTATTACTCACTGTTTTGGGGTCCCGGAGTGATTTCCACGATTGACGAACCTCTGGGTGCGTTTACGTGTTGGTCATCAACACTCGCAGGTTTTGTTGATTCCGACCCGTTTCGTGGACTATTACTCACCGTTTTGGGGTCCCAAAGAGATTTCCATTTTTGTCGAACCCCAAGGTGTGCTTGCGTGTTGCTCGTCAAGACTCGCAGTTTTGGCCGATTTTGGCCCGTTTTTGAACTATTACACAGTTTTGGCATCCCGAAGTGATTTCCACGATTGACAAACCCTACGGTGCGCTTACGTGTCGGTCATCAACAATCGCAGTTTTGGCCGATTCTGGTCCGTTTGGTGCACTATTACTCACCGTTTTGGGGTCCTAGAGCGATTTACACGATTTGCGATCCCCGGGGCGCGTTTATGTGTCGGTTATCAACACTCACCATTTTGCCCAATTCTGGTCCGTCTCGTGGACTATTACTCACCGTTTTGGGGTCCCAGAGCGATTTCCACGATTCACGATCCCGGGGGTGCGTTTACGTGCCCGTCGTCAACACTCATAGTTCTGGCCAATTCTGACCCGTTTCGTGGACTATCACTCACCTTTTTGGGGTCCCGAAGCGATTTCCATAGTTGTTGAACCCAAAGATGCACTTACGTGTCGTTCATCAACACTCGCAGTTTTGGCCGATTCTGGCCCGTTTTGTCGACTATTACTCGCAGTTTCGGGTCCCGAGGGGATTTCCACGATTGACGAACCCCTGGTGCATTTATGTTTCGGTCATCAACAATCGCGGTTTTTGTCGATTATGTCCCTTTCGTGGACTATTACTCACCGTTTTAGGGTCCTAAAGCGATTTCCATTGTTGTCGAACCCCAAGGTGTGCTTTCGTGTTGGTCGTCAAGTCTCGCAGTTTTGGCCGATTCTGGCCCGTTTCTTGGATTATTACTCAGTTTTGGGGTCCCGATGTGATTTCCACGATTGATGAACCCCGGGGGTGCGTTTATGTGTCAGTCATCAACACTCACAATTTTGGCCAATTCTGGCCGTCTCGTGGACTATTACTCACTGTTTTGGGGTCCCGGAGTGATTTCCACGATTGACGAACCTCTGGGTGCATTTACGTGTCGGTCATCAACACTCGCAGGTTTTGTTGATTCCGACCCGTTTCATGGACTATTACTCACCGTTTTGGGGTCCCAAAGAGATTTCCATTTTTGTCGAACCCCAAGGTGTGCTTGCGTGTTGGTCGTCAAGACTCGCAGTTCTGGCCGATTTTGGCCCGTTTTTGAACTATTACACAGTTTTGGCATCCCGAAGTGATTTCCCCGATTGACAAACCCTACGGTGCGCTTACGTGTCGGTCATCAACAATCGCAGTTTTGGCCGATTCTGGTCCATTTGGTGCACTATTACTCACCGTTTTGGGGTCCTAGAGCGATTTACACGATTTGCGATCCCCGGGGTGCGTTTATGTGTCGGTTATCAACACTCACCATTTTGGCCAATTCTGGTCCGTCTCGTGGACTATTACTCACCGTTTTGGGGTCCCAGAGCGATTTCCACGATTCACGATCCCGGGGGTGCGTTTACGTGCCCGTCGTCAACACTCATAGTTCTGGCCAATTCTGACCCGTTTCGTGGACTATCACTCACCTTTTTGGGGTCCCGAAGCGATTTCCATAGTTGTTGAACCCAAAGATGCACTTACGTGTCGTTCATCAACACTCGCAGTTTTGGCCGATTCTGGCCCGTTTTGTGGACTATTACTCGCAGTTTCGGGTCCCGGGGGGATTTCCACGATTGACGAACCCCTGGTGCATTTATGTTTCGGTCATCAACACTCGCGGTTTTTGTCGATTATGTCCCTTTCGTGGACTATTACTCACCGTTTTAGGGTCCTAAAGCGATTTCCATTGTTGTCGAACCCCAAGGTGTGCTTTCGTGTTGGTCGTCAAGTCTCGCAGTTTTGGCCGATTCTGGCCCGTTTCTTGGATTATTACTCAGTTTTGGGGTCCCGATGTGATTTCCACGATTGATGAACCCCGGGGGTGCGTTTATGTGTCAGTCATCAACACTCACAATTTTGGCCAATTCTGGCCGTCTCGTGGACTATTACTCACTGTTTTGGGGTCCCGGAGTGATTTCCACGATTGACGAACCTCTGGGTGCGTTTACGTGTCGGTCATCAACACTCGCAGGTTTTGTTGATTCCGACCCGTTTCGTGGACTATTACTCACCGTTTTGGGGTCCCAAAGAGATTTCCATTTTTGTCGAACCCCAAGGTGTGCTTGCGTGTTGGTCGTCAAGACTCGCAGTTCTGGCCGATTTTGGCCCGTTTTTGAACTATTACACAGTTTTGGCATCCCGAAGTGATTTCCCCGATTGACAAACCCTACGGTGCGCTTACGTGTTGGTCATCAACAATCGCAGTTTTGGCCGATTCTGGTCTGTTTGGTGCACTATTACTCACCGTTTTGGGGTCCTAGAGCGATTTACACGATTTGCGATCCCCGGGGTGCGTTTATGTGTCGGTTATCAACACTCACCATTTTGGCCAATTCTGGTCCGTCTCGTGGACTATTACTCACCGTTTTGGGGTCCCAGAGCGATTTCCACGATTCACGATCCCGGGGGTGCATTTACGTGCCCGTCGTCAACACTCATAGTTCTGGCCAATTCTGACCCGTTTCGTGGACTATCACTCACCTTTTTGGGGTCCCGAAGCGATTTCCATAGTTGTTGAACCCAAAGATGCACTTACGTGTCGTTCATCAACACTCGCAGTTTTGGCCGATTCTGGCCCGTTTTGTGGACTATTACTCGCAGTTTCGGGTCCCGGGGGGATTTCCACGATTGACGAACCCCTGGTGCATTTATGTTTCGGTCATCAACAATCGCGGTTTTTGTCGATTATGTCCCTTTCGTGGACTATTACTCACCGTTTTAGGGTCCTAAAGCGATTTCCATTGTTGTCGAACCCCAAGGTGTGCTTTCGTGTTGGTCGTCAAGTCTCGCAGTTTTGGCCGATTCTGGCCCGTTTCTTGGATTATTACTCAGTTTTTGGGGTCCCGATGTGATTTCCACGATTGATGAACCCCGGGGGTGC
>NW_025234784.1:0-6756 GCF_018294505.1 Triticum aestivum | reverse complement strand
GGGTCTCCGCATGATCACTAAGGCACTAGTGAGTATAGATGTGCTCCTCGAGCTGTATGCTAGAGGTAGAAGAAGGCAAGGTCTATTCCCTTCTCCCAATATGTATGAGTCTAGTTCTAACAGGTTGGGAACCCTTTGCATGGGTGCCCTGGCGGGTTTATATAGGCCTACCCCCTAGGGGTACAATGGTAATCTGGCCCGGCGTAGGACCCGTTTGTCAGTGTCTTCGGTCGCCGGCTTCTGCACCGGCTGCTGGGGCCCGCCGCCTGGTGGGTCCCACCGACTAGTCTGGTACGGAGCCGACATGCCGCCTCTGCCGCTCGTGTGTCTGGTCGGCGGCTGATTACTGTAGCCTCAATGCTAATGACGCATGCTTGGTCGGGGGAGGGGTGTGGCTACAGTCCCGCTGTCTGGTGAGAGATCACTGTAGCCTCACTGTATCTCGTCTGGTTAATGGTGCACGGGCCTCGAGGGAGGAGCTGGCTGCCTGCTAGAAGCTGTGTCCCCTAGGGTCTGCCTGGTCAGGCTATGCCGCCTTCCGGGCTCTTGCTGCCTGGTAGGGCCCGCCGCTTGCAAGCCATACCAATAGGCCGTTGTGGGAGCAGGCCCCTCCTGACAGGAGTGACGTCAAAGGTGGAGTGGCAACAGTGTCGCGTCGTGCGGAGATATCCGCCTGTACAGGCAACTATGGCAACGCCAAGCCCTGGATATGGGGGTGATGGGCTACACTGTAGCCTCACCCTGTCTTGTCTTCTTAATGGGGGCGCAGATTCTGAGGGCGTCGTGGGCCGCCTGCTAGGAGCCGGCCTCTCTGGAGGCCGATTGCTAGGAGTCGGCCCGTCTTGGTGCCGTCTTATGGTACTTGGCCGTCTTCTGGCAGCCGGCCGTTTGAGCCAGACGGCCACCAGAAGGCGGCGCTTCATTCTGTATGTTCGTGGGGCGCCGCCGACCCAATGTCTTGAAAGGTTCAGGGACTCGGGTCGGGCTACCCATGGCCCATTACTCCGACAATATCTGAGGGAGTTCCGGACTAGGGGGTGTTCGGATAGCCGAACTATCATGATCGGCCGGACTCCAAGACTATGAAGATACAAGATTGAAGACTTCGTCCCATGTCCGGATGGGACTTTCCTTGGCGTGGAAGGCAAGCTTGGCGATACGGATATGTAGATCTCCTACCATTGTAACCGACTCTGTGTAACCCTAGCCCTCTCCGGTGTCTATATAAACCGGATGGCTTTAGCCCATAAGACGAACAACAATCATACCATAGGCTAGCTTCTAGGGTTTAGCCTCCTTGATCTCGTGGTAGATTTACTCTTGTAACACACATCATCAATATTAATCAAGCAGGACGTAGGGTTTTACCTCCATCAAGAGGGCCCGAACCTGGGTAAAACATCGTGTCCCTTGTCTCCTGTTACCATCCTCCTAGACGCACAGTTCGGGACCCCCTACCCGAGATCCGCCGGTTTTGACACCAACATTGGTGCTTTCATTGAGAGTTCCTCTGTGTCGTCACCGATAGGCTCGATGGCTTCTTCGACCATCATCAATGACGCAGTCCAGGGTGAGACCTTTGTCCCCGGATAGATCTTCGTATTCGGCGGCTTTGCACTGCGGGCCAATTCGCTTGGCCATCTGGAGCAGATCGAAAGCACCGCCCCTGGCCGTCGGGTCAGATTTGGAAGTTTGAACTTCACGGCCGACATCCGCGGGGACTTGATCCTCGATGGATTTGAGCCACAGCCAAGCGTGCCGCACTGTCACGACGAGCATGATTTAGCTCTGCAGCCGGACAGTACCCTGGAGGCGCACTCAAACCCGCTCTGATCTTCAATTCGGAGCCGGCTGCGCATATCGAGGACGGATGGCTAGACACCGCCTCGGGGGCGGCAACCTCTATGGAGATAGAGCCGAACACTGACCTTGTCCCTCATAAAGCTCGTGACTCCGAGGTGCCGGACTCCTCGCTGGACTCCGAACCTCCCGCGCCCCCTCCGATCGAATCCGATTGGGCGCCGATCATGGGGTTCACCGCAGCGGACATCTTTCAACACTCACCTTTCGGCGACATCTTGAGTGCGCTAAAGTGTCTCTCATTATCAGGAGAGCCCTGGCCGGACTGCGGCCAGGACAGTTGGGATGCGGACGACGAAGAAATTCAAACCCCACCCACCACCCAGTTAGTAGCCACTGTCGACAATCTAACCGACATGCTAAACTATGACTCCGAAGACATCGACGGTATGGACGACGATGCCGGAGACGACCCAGAACTAGCGCCTACCGGGCACAGGAAAGCCACCCCAACTCACGACGTATACATGGTGGATACACCAAAAGGAAGCGATAATGAGGAAAAACGGGACGTGGTGAAGGACAACTCCCCCAACAAACAACCCAAACAGCGACGCAAGCGCCGCCCGAAGACCGGCCTCGATAAAAATGGCACCCATACGGACCCGGCCCTAGAGCAGGGCGAAGCAGTGGACGACGCACATGTCACCAAGCAGCCAGCCGGACATGAACTGGACCAGCAACCCATCCCCGGTGAAGAAGATCTCACATCACCACAGCATACGAATCTTCATAAATGGCTCGTCGCCACTGCAAGAAGTTTGAAGAAGCAAAAGCGGAAGCTCAAAACAGCCGAGGACGCACTCAGAATGAGATGGAGGAAAGTACTCAACAATGCAGATAAACATGGCGCTAGTCACCAGACAAAGAGCTACCCGAAGCGCAAGCTGTTGCCCGAATTTGACGAGGAGGCCTTAGAGCCCCCGCAGTCAAAAAAGAAAGAAGCCGCCTGGCCGGATAGACGACCAGATGACAGGCCAAGAGCAACAAGGGGCACCGCACACAATCCGGCACACGATCAGCATAAAGATCCTCGGAAAAAGGACGACCCAGTCAGATCTATTTATGGGCCAAAAAAGAAGACTCCAGGAAGCAACATAACCCACCGAACATTTGAAGACAACGGCACACCCAAATACAGGGGCGCCGCACACCCACTATGTTTCACCGACGAGGTACTGGATCATGGATTTCCAGCGGGATTCAAACCCGTAAACATAGAGGCATATGACGGAACAACAGACCCCGGAGTCTGGATTGAGGATTACATCCTACACATACATATGGCCAGAGGAGACGATCTCCATGCCATAAAATACCTACCCCTCAAGCTCAAAGGGCCAGCTCGGCATTGGCTTAAAAGCCTCCCAGAAAATACCATTGGAAGTTGGGAAGATCTTGAGGATGCGTTTTGAGCAAATTTTCAGGGGACCTATGTCCGCCCTCCGGATGCAGACGATTTAAGTCACATAACTCAACAGCCCGGAGAGTCAGCACGCAAATTCTGGAACAGGTTCCTCACTAAAAAGAACCAAATAGTCGACTGTCCGGACGCTGAAGCCTTAGCAGCCTTTAAACACAACGTCCGAGACGAATGGCTTGCCAGACACCTCGGCTAGGAAAAACCAAGAACAATGGCCGCACTAACAAGCCTCATGACCTGCTTTTGCGCGGGGGAAGACAGCTAGCTGGCTAGATGCAGCACCAGCGACCCGAGTACATCCGAAGTCAGGGATGGAAATGGGAAATCACGACGCAGAAAAGATCAGCGCCGGAATAAGGAAAATGGCCCGAATAGTACGGCGGTCAACGCCGGATTCAAAAGCTCTCGGCCGAATAACAAAACACTGCCCCGCAAGGACAACAGTGACGAGCTATCCAACCTAAACAAGATTCTAGATAGACTATGCCAAATACATGGTACCTCCGGGAAGCCTGCAAACCATACCCACAGAGATTGTTGGGTCTTCAAACAGTCCGGCCAACTTAACGCCGAACACAAGGGGCTCGACACACCAAGCGAAAGTGACGAAACCCAAAAGCAGCACTCCGGAAAACAGAAGACTTTCCCACTAGAAGTCAAAACAGTGAACTCACTTCATGTGATAACACGAAAAGACAGCGCGGCACCTGCAATACCAGAAACCGCCCGCAGAATGGGGATAGACCCTACCAAAATTCGCCATAGCAGCACTTCCTTCAAAGGAGTGACGCCAGGCCTTTAAGCCAATTATACAGGCTCTGTACCACTAGAGGTTGTGTTCGGTTCATCCAACAACCTCCGTCGCGAAAAGCTCACTCTCCATCGCCCCATTCAACAGTAGCCCTTAAGCACTACTGGGGCGCACAACTTTTGCCAGCCCTAAGGCAATACCACATTACGCGTTTCTTACGCTTAAAAAAGCCCGGTCAACGTGGCATAATCTCATTAAAACGTAACTCCGAGTATTCCTCGACCACGGAGAACGTGAGACTGCCTCGACAGCCACACACTAATCAGACCTTGCAGGTCAAAGCCCCTAAAAATAGGTCATTCAGACCTCGGACATGGTTAAGCGAGTCCGGCGTAACTAAACAAGGGGCTTCCCAGCCGCATATCCCCTTTATAAGGGGCCGCGTATCTAAATGATGAGAGCCAATAAAGCTCAACTTTCTTCATTCTATTCTATTTTAATACAACTTCTGCATGATATTTCTTGGAAACTAAGTCCTTCTCTTTTACAGATGAAGCACGTGCTACACCCATCCAGGATACAGCACAACGAAGACACAGGCGCAGACGTGCAGCAGGGACCCGTTGCAAGGATTCTTTTTAGATTAAGACCCTGCGTAAACCTTTCTTAATGTCTCTTGTTGATACACATCCCCCGATTTCCCACCATAGCCAAGGAGGAGGCTGGCGTTTTGGCATCGGCCGCGTCAGAAGTTCCCGCCTGTACCTGGACACTAGGGGCTTAGGGCATTGTTCAGCCCGGTATCATAAAGACCGAACACCTCAGGGAGTGTTCGGCGTCTCAAGTTTGGCCTTATATGCATCAGCTATGAATCATGTCTTTGGTCAAATGTTGGGTTTGCCCGGCTCCTGTGTTTTGCTGCCTTACGTTTTGTATCATCGGCTAACGCGGCACCAGGAGAACTACTGCGATTGTGCCCCGGTTCGGTCGGGCGAGCACCTCAGTAGAGAAAGCCAAAAACTGACTGTCATGATATAGCGAGAGACTGATCAACCACTCGATCGACCATTTGGAATGTTTAGAATTCCTCCACTTTGACGAAGGACCGCTTCCCGGTCAGGCACATACGCGCCCTGAAGTTCGGAGAAGAGCGGTGCCGCTAGGGGCTATATAGTAGCCCCACATTCGAGCTCCTATGGCTAAGTGAAAGTGATAAAGCATTATAGTCCGGTTGCCTAGTTTGCTACGCTATCACCTCCCTAAAAGGACCAAGACGTTGGATTAAGTGTGAAAAAGTGCCTTTTTTTGCAAACACCCCCGCACCATGTGCGTGGGGGCTGAAGCCAAAGACTGCAACTTTCAGGTTATTCATACATATACGGCCGCACAGGAGATAGTTCAATACTTGAATGCACAAGTATAAAAAGCTATTGCATTATAAATATGATCTCACAAATTATACACGTCATTTGAACATGACATCTTTCGAGCACTGCGATTCTATTAAATGAGCGCCCTGCAGGACTTCCTCAAAATAGTGCTCGGCGGGTAATCGGCTCTTGTCCGAACCCCGAGAAGCAACAGCGGTGGCATCCATGTCCGCCCAGTATGTCTTCACATGGGCAAGAGCCATCCGTGCACCTTCTATGCATGCCGACCGCTTCATGGCCTTGATATGCGGCACCGCCCCAAGGAATTGCTGCAACAAGCCAAAATAACTCTTCGGCTTGGGCCTTTCCGGCCACAGATGAGTGACCACATCCATCATGGCAAGTCCGGACAACCTATTCAGCTCAGCCCACTCAGCCAGCCGATCAGTCAACAGAAGTGGACGCTCCGGACTATGGAATTGAGACCAGTAAAGTTCTTCCATTTCATGATCCTTCTGGCTTCAGAAGTGCACGACTGCGTCCGCCGCACTCGCCGCCAAATCCAGATAAGGATCCTCCGCACCACACAACTGGCCCAGCTGAGCATACTTTGGATCCGTGAACTTCCTATGCAGAAGAAAGGGCTTTCCAGCCGCAATGTCTCCGGCCTGACGCAGTTCCTCCTTCATAGACCGCATCTCACTCCGGGCATCCTTGACTTCGGCGCCGTCCTTCTTCAGGCCCTCTTGCTCCACTCGGCGTTCTCCTTCAAGAACCTCACAACGGTCGGTAGCATCTTTTAATTTCAAGGCCATTCCGGCCACCTCTTCCCTGCTCCGGCAGTGAGCAGCCTTTTCGGCTTTTAGCTCTTCTGCTGCCTTCAAGGAAGCCGCATCACTTATCCTGGATTGCTCCTTGGCCCGAGCAAGCTCTGCCCAAAGGTCTTCCACAGGAGTAGCACCATCTGCATCAAGCATACAAATTGTAAGGAATGGGCGTCAGCTCCCTTACTAGGCGACCGCGGAGCAACCACATACCTTGTGACTCATCAAGTCGTTTATTGATTAGCGAGATGTCCGCATCCGCATCATCGAGTTGCCTCTTAAGCTTGGCAACTCCATCAGTCCGGCTGGCCACCGAACGTCCCGCCACCTACGTAGGAAAGGCGACAATCTATAACTGAGATTATGATCCTCGGCACGCTGCCGTTTTCGACAGCATACCAAGTCTCAGGGGCTACTATCTATACAGGGCGCACTTCATGTGCAAAAACTGTCAAAAGGTATGTCATTTTTTGCGTACCTCAAATCCCGTCAGCAAACTTCCGACGGCCTCACACAACCCGCTTTCGG
>NW_025234783.1:6139-6757 GCF_018294505.1 Triticum aestivum | reverse complement strand
TGTTACCAAGGGATTTCATTTTTGAAAACTTATTTGAACTCCTGACTTTTTGTCTGCTCAAAATGCAACATTCACAGCCACATCATCATTCTTCAGTCCTTTCTGACTTCATTTGTTATTTTTCATGCATTTCCAAATTATTTTGAGCTATAAGACCCTAAAATTGAAAAGCATTTCCAATGAACTCTGAAAAGGTTGAAAGTTGGCATGGTATCATCATTTCATCCACATAGCATGTGCAAGAAAGTTGAGAGGGTTAAGGCAAAAACTGGATGCACATCGTGTACAAAACGGACAATCTGTTTCAAAGTATCAGGATTTCATACGGAAACTCGTCTGTTACAAAGGGATTTCATTTTTTAAAACTTATTTGAACTCCTCACTTTTTGTGTGCTCAAAATGCACCATTCAAAGCCACATCATCATTTTTCAATCCTTCCTGACTTCATTTGTTATTTTTCATGCATTTACTAATTATGTTGAGCTATAAGACCCTAAAATTGAAAAGCATTTCCAATGAACTCTGAAAAGGTTGGAAGTTGGCATGGTATCATAATTTCATCCACATAGCATGTGCAAGAAAGTTGAGAGGGTTACGGCAAAAACTGGTTGCACTTC
>NW_025234783.1:0-1463 GCF_018294505.1 Triticum aestivum | reverse complement strand
GTTGAAAGTTGGCATGGTATCATCATTTCATCCACATAGCATGTGCAAGAAAGCTGAGAGGGTTAAGGCAAAAACTGGATGCACTTCGTGTACAAAACGGACAATCTCTTTCAAAGTATCAGGATTCCATACAGAAACTCTTCTGTTACAAAGGGATTTCATTTTTTAAAACTTATTTGAACTCCTCACTTTTTGTGTGTTCAAAATGCACCATTCAAAGCCACATCATCATTTTTCAATCCTTTGTGACTTCATTTGTTTTTTTTCATGCATTTACTAATTATTTTGAGCTATAAGACCCTAAAATTGAAAAGCATTTCAAATGAACTCTGAAAAGGTTGAAAGTTGGCATGGTATCATCATTTCATCCACATAGCATGTGCAAGAAAGTTGAGAGGCTTAAGGCAAAAACTGGATGGACTTCGTGTACAAAACAGACAATCTCTTTCAATGTATCAGGATTTCATACGGAAACTCGTCTGTTACAAAGGGATTTCATTTTTTTAAACTTATTTGAACTCCTGACTTTTGTGTGCTCAAAATGCACCATTCACAGCCACATCATCATTTTTCAGTCCTTTCTGACTCATTTGTTATTTTTCATGCATTTCCTAATTATATTGAGCTATAAGACCCTAAAATTGAAAAGCATTTCCAATGAACTCTGAAAAGGTTGAAAGTTGGCATGGTATCATCATTTCATCCACATAGCATGTGCAAGAAAGTTGAGAGGGTTAAGGCAAAAACTGGATGCACTTCGTGTACAAAACGGACAATCTCTTTCAAAGTATCAGGATTCCATACGGAAACTCTTCTGTTACAAAGGGATTTCATTTTTTAAAACTTATTTGAACTCCTCACTTTTTGTGTGTTCAAAATGCACCATTCAAAGCCACATCATCATTTTTCAATCCTTTCTGACTTCATTTGTTATTTTTCATGCATTTACTAATTATTTTGAGCTATAAGACCCTAAAATTGAAAAGCATTTCAAATGAACTCTGAAAAGGTTGAAAGTTGGCATGGTATCATAATTTCATCCACCTAGCATGTGCAAGAAAGTTGAGAGGGTTACGGCAAACACTGGTTGCACTTCGTGTACAAAACGGACAATCTCTTTCAAAGTATCAGGATTTCATACGGAAACTCGTCTGTTACAAAGGGATTTCATTTTTTAAAACTTATTTGAACTGCTGACTTTTTGTGTGCTCAAAATGCACCATTCACAGCCACATCATCATTTTTCAATCCTTTCTGACTTCATTTGTTATTTTTCATGCATTTCCTAATTATTTTGAGCTATAAGACCCTAAAATTGAAAAGCATTTCAAATGAACTCCGAAAAGGTTGAAAGTTGGCATGGTATCATCATTTCATCCACATAGCATGTGCAAGAAAGTTGAGAGGGTTAAGGCAAAAACTGGATGCACTTCGTGTACAAAACGGACAATCTCTTTCAAAGT
>NW_025234782.1:0-6757 GCF_018294505.1 Triticum aestivum | reverse complement strand
CAAAGGTGTCCCGTCTTTCGATGAGATGATGGATATCGCTTTGGTGGAAGTCGACTTTGACGATCCGACTACGAACGTGCGAGGACGTCGCGCCTTAGTAATCGCTAAACCAACTCCGAGAGGTTATTGACCACGCCGGAGCACGATCAACCTGACCACGAGGGTCTGTTTCCTGCGAGCAAACGAAGAACAAGCAAGAAACTAAGATTGCAATCTGGATATTGCGAATATAAGATGAAAGCTTTATTGATCAAGGTGGGGTTCTGTGACGCCTTTGTCTGGTCGTTGAACACAAACGAAGTACGCGAAGTTGCAGCTATGGCGAACTTTTAATCTAAACAAAACCCAAAGTCTAAACGATGCCCTAAGGGCTGTATATATGGAGGAAGAGGGGGGGAATTTCGTGGCCCTTGGTGGAGGGGTCCGAATTCAACCCTATCTCTTGTTTCCCCACACATACGGACTCTAAAAATAGCCGATACTTATGTATTTCGAAATTACATGGGCCTGGCCCAATAATAAGGTGACGCAGCACCTAAAATAGCCTCGGGACGAAATTTATGAAGTGGCATCTTGTATATTTCGTCCAAGGCTTCATGCACCCATTATGGTGGCTTCAAAGTCCTGAAATCATCACTTGTAACTCCGTTCTTGTTTCCCTTGCGCATGCCATCATCTCCATGCTTGTTCTTGCTCCAATGTTCATCCTTCTCCAATCTAGGCCCTTCATTTGTAAGCAAAACAAATGTATCCAATTTAGGCAGCATCATATTCTCATGAACATTGGAATCATTACCAAGAAACGAAAGTACCTGGTAATTTAGTTGGCGTGCACGAGCTCTAGTAATTGGTCCAGTATGTATAGCAGCAGGGGCTGTGGGTGTAACAATTGTATTGATGTGCTCATCATCCGGGACTGTGTGTCCTCGAGTTTAAATACTCAGCCGCTCCAACCAGACGTACAACTATCACAGCAGTTGGAACTGGTCTACCAAATCGTTGTCTTCACCAAGCCAACTGGTTCTATTTTCTCAACCCTTTCATTTCCTCATTCATGTGTTGATGAACCTGATCATTACTGTTTGAGGACTTTGACTGAAGACTTTCTCTACTTCCGCATCCAATTTCTTCAGTCACATAGTCTTCAGCCTGCTTATCCTGTTATCACGCTATCTGTACTCTATGCTTGTTTTCATTTCATCATGATGACTATGTTGCTGCTCTGTTATGTTTATACCTGAGTACTTATTCCGCTACTAGTGTGTCGTTGCTTAGGAATTTCTTCACCTAGAAATTCTCAGTGACAAATTTGTAAAAATCGCCTATTCACCCCCCTCTAGTCGATATAACGCTCTTTCATTTGGTATCAGAACAAGGTACTCCCTTGTTCTGTGTGATTGTGGTTTAACCACCTGGAGTTTTAGTTATGTTGACAGCAGGAATGATGAAGGTCTCGGCTGGGTGTCCTACCTTCGATGGGAAGGACTACCCCTACTGGAAGAACAAGATGCGCATGCATCTTGAGGCAATTGATAATGATCTCTGGTATGTTTTGGAAAATGGTGTTCCCTCAATCACCCCGTTTGTGAATGCTGCTGATGTGAAGAGATTCAAGCAACTTGATTCTCAAGCAGAGAATATCATATGTGGCCATCTGAGCAAAGGGCAGTACGACAGAGTGAGTGCTTTGTAAACTGCTAAGCTGATTTGGGACAGGCTGTCCAAGGTCAACGAAGGAGTCTCCACACAACATGACTCCTGAGTTGATGTTCTTCACAATCTCTTCAACCGCTTCAAAAGACTTTACAACGAAAATGTTCAGCAATCTTTCGATCGCCTCACTGACATCTCAAATGAGGTTCAAGCACTTGGTGCCACTGACATCACCGACCATGAGGTGGTGAAGAAGTTGCTGAGATCACTTGATTCCTCATTCGATACTCTTGCACTGATGATTCAAGAGCGAGCTGATTACAAGTGTCTAGATCCCGCTGATATCCTCGAGAGGCTAAACACTCATGAGTTCTAGCTTGCTAAGAGGACAGACCTCTATGGACCGAGCTTTGGAAGATCACGTGCGCTGAAGGCCAAGGCAGTCTCTGAATCTGAAGGTGAAGATTCTGGTAGCAGCCTTGGTGACCCTGAAGAACTAATCCAAGAGCTAGCAATGCTCATGAAGAAATTCGAGAAGTTCTCTCGCCGTGGTTGCTTTGGAAAGTCTTCAAGGAGTGATGATTCCTCGTCCCGTGACTACAAAAAGAGAACTTGCCACAAATGCAAGAAACCTTGTCACTACATGTATGATTGTCCTCTGTGGGAAAAGGAATCAAAGAAGAAGAAGTACGAAGATGACGATTCTGATGACTCAAAGAAGAAGAAGAAATCTTCAAAATCCTCACCATCAAAATCTTCAAAGTCTTCATCTCACAAGAAAAGCAGTTCAAAGAAGGCACGGGCATTTATTAGCAAGGAAATGGACTCCGAAGCTGAATCTGAGGAAAATGTGGAAGAGGAGGAATCCGAGAAGTCAGACTCTGGTGTGGCAAGCCTAGCTCTCGCTACCACTTACATCAGCAAGTCCATCTTCAACACTGAGGAAAATGACCTCCCCAACTCTGCTGACAAGAGCGTCGATGACTATGCTCCCACCTATTGCTTCATGGCAAAAGGTGCCAAGGTACTCAAACATTCCCCCTCTGAATCTAGTGAGGATGAATCTGATGACAATCTCAAACCTAGATATTCCGAACTGGCTAACATTGTTGTTAAACAACAAAAGGCTTTGGAAAAGATTCAAAATCTGCTAGATAAAAGCGATGACCTGTTGGGTGAGTTATTGAATCAAACTAAGACTTTGACTGATAATCTTTAGAGACTTCAGTCTAAGTTTGACAATCTTCAAAATCATCATAACACTCTCTTATCTGATCATGAGAAGCTTTCTTATGAATTTCTTCACAGAAATCAAGATCTTGAGAAGTTAAAACTGAGTTATGAAGATCTTCAGAAGGAAAACAATTCATTGCTTGCTCAACAGATCAGTTCCGCTCAGGAAGAATTTATTCCACCATGTTTGAAATGCATTGAGCGTGAATCCGCTAATTCTTCACTTGAATGTTCAAATGCTTCTATTGCTGCAAATTCTTCAACTATCTCTGTGGTCACAAATTCCTCATCTGAGGATACCACAAGTATCACTGACGATAATCCAGGGTTGAAGGAATTATATGTGACAGGCATATACAAAAGCCTCAAAGGGCATCCGACTCTGTGTGATGTGCTCAAAAAGCAGATCTTGAACAGGAACACTAGGAAAGAGGGTATTGCCTTTGAGAGGAAACTCAATGCTGATGGGACCTACTGGAAACCTGAGTAGTACCCCAAAACCTCATGGATTGCTGCGAAAGGACCTTCCGTAGATCCATGCACATTATCTGGCTTTACTTTCGAATCTTCATATTCCTTTGATGAGTCATTTGACTCCAACTATAAACTATTCAAGAATCAGAATAGTGAAGTATTTGCTCGATATGTTGGAACTAACTACAGGAATGCCCCCCCTTATGAAGAAAATCTGGGTTCCCAAAAGGTGCCTTGAAAATCTTCAGGTGAATGTCATCATGAAACCACCTACGAAGAATAGGAACCCCAGATCAAATTCTTCATATGGATCAAAATCTTCATATGGATCCAAGTCCTCTTATGGACCGAATTCTTCATCTGGATCAAATTCCTCATGTGGATCCAAATCCTCATATGAACTTCATCGTGCTAACACTTCTATTTCATAGGGAAAGTCTAAAGGCTATGAATATGTGCATTATTCTTCAAACCATTATGTTCATAAGTCCTCGAAGAATTTCTCTGCTTATTCATATGTTTATCCTAACCCCTCTTCTGTGAAACTAAGTGCACTGGCTTCAATGCCATCTTTTTCTTATGGAGCTCGCAGAGTGATGAACTCTTTATCACCCCTTCAAATGTGGGTGGTGAAGAAAAAGAACTAATCTCTCATGCAGGGTCAGGTCTCCAGACGAACTTAATCGTCTGAAGAATTCGCTGGAGACCTGAATGTGCTTGAATGGACGCAAGCTAATCATGAAGAAATGAATTACTCATTTCTCACGTCCTCATAATTGCTATATCTGTTACTGTTGATGAAATTGATATCATATTCTTCACTGATGAAGTATATGGGTTCGTAAGTTGCACTAATTCATCTATAGGATGAACAACCCAAAGCTACTGAGTGGATCCTTGACAGTAGATGTACAAATCACATGACCGGTGACAGGAACTTATTGATGGACACTACTTTATCCCCATCTCATTTGAAGCATGATGAGGACATGACTACCTTGGACACGACCAAAAATATTGCATACATGCATATTTGTCAGGTGATTTCTAGTGCAAACTATTCAATAATCTATTTAGGTTATCCAGAACAAAAATACTTCACACACTTTTGTGTTTTGTCTAATTGCAGGTGTATGGGACATTTGTACAATCCACATATGAAGATAAGGAAGAAAGAGATGTTTATTTGCTGTCCAAAAAGTTCTCTCACGTCACTTTTGGCCCAAGAGAAGAAAGAGTCCAAGTCTCTCACGTTCTGGATTCAGATTCTGACTGCACAGACATACCTGACTCAAAACGCACACAAGTTTTTCATACGGACTCCGAATTGGGTGATTCTTTTTTTGTTGGAAACTAGATTTCGTGCACTTTCCAACCCAATTGGAATCACCTTCAAATTCGTCCGGAGCGTTGAGTTGTGGACGAAACAATCTGATGCTGCAGCAGAATCCGAGTCAAACTACAAGTCCAAAGGTGTTACATCACCTCCACTTGGGCCCATTGGCCTTGTACAACCTAGATTTAGTTTTAGGCTGCCTTGGGACGTCCTCCCACCTCCTTGGCCGCCACCCCTTGCTCCTATATAAGTAGATCCATCTAATAGCTTTTCCTTGGGATTTGTTTAGTTAAAAGTTAGCCATTGCAACTTCGTGTACTTCGTTTGTGTCCAACGACCAGACCAAGACCGCTTCCGGATCCCCACCATTATCAATACTTCATATATATTTGCAATATTCAGATTGCTTTATCATATTCTTGCTCGTTCTTCGATTGCTTGCAGGAATAGACCTTCGTGGTCAGGCTGACCGTGCTTCCAGCATCGTCAGTAACCTCAGGAGATCGGTTTAGCGATTGCTAAGCCGCAACGTCGTGCACATTTGTAGTCGGATCGTGAAAGTCGTCTCCACCAAATCGATAGTTATCATCTCATCGAAAGATCGGGACCCTCGTCTCTATCAAGTGGTATCAGTTTTCAGGTTGCTCGGTGAGAATTTCCAGTTTTTCCTAGATTAGATTTCTTTTCTTACCTATTGTCCAAGAAAAAGCCACAAAACAAAAGTTAGATCTATTCATCCTTTGTCCTAGCCAGACTGAGCCTTTGCAATTTTCTTTTCATTGTTTGCATTATTGAATTATCGGTTGCATCGCCGTGTCGAGTTGCTGGTCTTAGTGTCTAGTTCCTTTAGAGTTTCGAGTTCTGTTCACATTAGTCACGCAGCCGCTGCATCATTATCCCATCCGCTGTCCACCATCCCATCCACCAATTTCCACCATGTGCTACGCACTATTTATTGTCATAATCATAGTTGAGGTCACTCACATCTTCGCCTTATCGAATCTGCATCTTATCTAGTTTGTCTTGGGAAGAGGGAGAAAAAGAAGATAAAGAAAAAAAAAAGAGAGAAAAAAGGAAAGAAAAAAAGGCGTGAGAAAAAAAAGAGAGAAGAAAAAAAATTGGATCTATCTAGAATCAATCTCGTACCTGAATTCGGATTGGAATCTGTTTTGCGCACTGTTCAGTAAAACAGGTGTATCTTCCTCATACGAAGTCAGTTTTGGCTCCGTGAGTACTCAAATTGAAGATAGCGACGAGCCGCATCTAAATAGTTGCAGAAGCTTGTTTAATATTTGACACCTCAAAATCGGCTTCTAAATAGGTCTTTTTGCCCTCCGAAGTTCGTGAACACAACTTGTTCCAATTTTTTAGGCCAGTTTTAGAATTCTTTGACTCCTCATATCAACTTGGAATTGAGTGATTCTTTTTGCATTGGAAAGCTTGAGTTAGTAGCATTCTTTGAAAGAATTTATCAGCAAATTGTCTCAAACTTTTCAAGAGGAAAGTTGGAGAGAGAGTTGTTGTATATCCTGCTTGGCAGTTGTTTTTCATCATTATCTTCACTGCCATTGTGATCTTCACTTATATCTTGCTGTCAAGAGCTACTTAGTATCCTTCATTGATGCTAGTTGTGCTACGCCGTGACCTCATTAGTGTTCTAGGCTCGCGTCTCTAGTCCGGTCTAGCCTAGGACCAGCACAGTATCGTCGTTGAGCGTTTATTCAACATTGCATCTTTGAATTGATTATTGCTAATCTTTTGCTACCATATATAGCCAACCCAGCTCCACATATTTCTACACCGTGTATACGTACGCTCCCCTGGCAATCGCTTTACTCAATATTCGGAGTTACTTGACACCGCTGGTTGCCGATCACCGCCTGCTGCATGGTAAGAACTTGTAAGACATTGATATTTGCTTTACTGTGAGCGTTTTACCACCACATCCTAGTAGTTATAGGAACATTATTTTTGGGTTTTGTTTCTTGTTCTACTAATCATGACAGGATCCAGAGTCAATTCATGGGCTTTGTCGATCGCGGGAGACGTGCCACCACCTTT
>NW_025234781.1:0-6758 GCF_018294505.1 Triticum aestivum | reverse complement strand
GAAGGAAGCGTGAGCTACACGACACATGTGCATAGTGCTTACCCATGTACTGCATGTGCTGTCGAAAGGGCTCAGGGTTGTCGTTCGATCTGGGAGCATCCAGTGGTGCACACGTATGATCCATGGGGTTTGGGTTCTGGCCAGTCAGAACGCAGGACTCAGATCGCATGCACAGCAGGGAGGGGGGTGGGGGGATATTGTATGGAAACCAACATTTGGTGGAAACCGGTGAAAACCACGAGATAAAAATGTTCTAAAGTTTCAAAAAAATTCAAAAAAAATGCGGGATGTTAAGAGGATGATGTTTTATTGGCACACAAAATTTCAAGTTGAAACACATTAAGAGATGTGAGCTATGGAAAAGACAAAATGAGTGTTGAATAGTGCCGAATAGTAATGTCACTATTCATGGTGGAATTTGTCTTTTTCATAGCTCACATCTCGTAATGTTTTGAAACTTGAAATTTTGTGTTGCAATAAACATCACCTTCTTAGCATCCCACATTTTTTTTTCTGATTTTTATGGAACTTTAAAATATGGTTTCCACGAAGTTTTCATTGAATAACGGCTTTCGTGAGTGAACCGTGTGCTATTTGAAAACATTTCGTGAGAAGAATCTCGGTTTTTAAAATCCTCGTAAATCCAAAACTAAGCTGAAAATCGTGAAACCTGCCATGGTGTCACGACATCGCACTTATATGTCGAGGAATTTTTTTCGTCCATTGTGGTGCAAGTTTTATTACAAGCCTCTTACAAACCGGAGCTTCTCTCAAAGAAGCCTGGTGGTTTCGATAGGGAAATGTGTCCCCCTTGTGGGCCAAACATAATCACTATCTCTTTTCACCTTGTATTTTCTTCTACGGGCAACATGGAACGACAGGATATCCGTGCTGAAATTTAAACTTATTTAGGGTTCGTTTGGCCTTTTTATACACTAATTGAGTTTCCTAGGCATTTAATGTCCATATTTCAAATCTGAACTACAAATACATGCTCCAGTTCACCAAAATGGCTAGAAAGATTATACATGTGTCCTTGGCTGCATGTTTAGATCCCATGCCAGGAAGGAGAACGAACTACAACCATACTGGTGTCATGGCTCGTACTCAAACATTTTGAATCTCGGTTTTTAAGTCCCCATAAATCCTAAACTCACCAGAAAGTCATCAAAGGTGGCATGGTGGCACGTCATGGCACATATATGTCGTGGTAAAAACATTGTCCAATTTGGGCCAAGCTTTATAACAAACCTCTTATAAAAACTGGAGCTTCTCTCAAAGAAGCCTCGTGGTTCTGATAGGGAAACGTGTTCCCCTTGTGGGCCAAACGTAATCACTCCCTATTTTCGCCTTGTATTTTCTTTCATCGGAAACATGGAATGACAGGATATCCGTGCTGAAATTTAAACTTATTCAGGGTTCGTTTGGCCTTTTTATACACATTGAGTTTCCTAGGCATTTAATGTCCATAATTCAAATCTGAACTACAAATACATGCTCCAGTTCACCCAAATGGCTAGAAAAATTATACATGTGTTCTTGGGTGCATGTTTAGGTCTCATGCCAGGAATGGGAACGAATTACAACCGTACTGGTGTCCTCGCTCGTCCTCAAACATTTCGAATCTCGGTTTTTAAGTCCCCATAAATCCTAAAGTCACCAGGAAGTCATCAAAGGTGGCATGGTGTCATGTCATGGCACGTATATGTCATGGTAAAAACATTGCCAATTTGGGTCAAACTTTATTACAAACCTCTTACAAAACTGGAGCCTGTCGCAAGAACCTTCGTGGTTTCAATAGGGAAACGTGTCCCCTTGTGGGCCAAACGATAATAACTCCCTCTTCTAGTCTCGTATTTTCTTCTACACGCGACACGGAACAACTGGATATTCGCGCTGAACTTTGAAATTATTCAGGGTTTGTTTGACCTTTTTTATTCATTAATTGAGTTTTCTAGGCATTTAATGTCCATCATTCAAATCCGAACTACAAATACATGCTCCAGTGCACCAAAATGGCTAGAAAAACATACATGTTTCCTTGAGGGGCATGTTTAGGTCCCATGGAACGAATGGAACGAATTCAACCGTCTTGCCGTCCTGGCCTAGCCACAAACATTGTGAATCTCGGTTTTTAAATGTCTGTAAATCCAAAACTCACCAGGAAATCATGAAACTTGGCATGGTGTCACTACATGGTATATATAATTGTCCAATTTGGGCGAAGTTATATTACAAGCCTTTTACAAACCGGAGCCGGTCGCAACCCTCGTGGTTCCGGTAGGGAAACATGCCCCTCTTGTGGGTGAAACAATAATCGATGCCTCTTCTCGCCTTGAACTTTGTTTTCTACAGGCAACATAGAATAACAAGAGTGTCAGGCTGAAATTTGAAACTGTTCAGGGTTCGTTTGGCCATTGTATATATATTACTAATTACTAAGTTTTCTATGCATTTAATGTAGTCCATAATTCAAATTTGAACTACAACCACATGCTCCAGTTAAGCAAAATGGGTGGAAAATCGTACATGTGTCATTGGGTGCATGTTTAGGTCTCGTTTAAGGAATGAGAATGAATTACAAACTTGTCGCCATCCTGAAACAATGAGAATCTCGGTTTTTAAATCCCAGTAAATAAAAAAGTCACCCAAAAAACATGAAACTTGGCATGGTTTCATGACATGGCACATATATGCCATGGTAAAAAAATCGTCCAGTTTGAGAAGAGGTGCACACATTAGTAGCCAACGAAGTCCGTTTTGAAACAAAAAGCTGACATGTTAATATCGCAAATGGTTGTATTATATTTACCATGTCGAAATTTAACCATACTCGGTGGCGTGCGTGCAGCTGTTTGATTAGACGGGACGAGCGCGAGAAGTCCGCCATGCAGGTTCGACGGGATGCGTGCGAGTAGTCCGTCATGCAGGCTCGACGGAACGCGTGCATCCTGTCCACCTCGCAGGCTCGACGGGACACGTGCGAGTAGCAAGGCCGCCCATGCTCACCGGGAAGCGAGCTCTTTGACCTCCATGCACCAGCCGCCGCCCGCCTCGCTCACAACTTCTCCATTAATGGGTTAATTAAAACACCTGGACGGAGGGTGTTTGCTTGTGATCCCATGGCAGCATTTGCTTTGTTCGTGTTTTCAACTCATATTCCGCCCTAATTTAAATTGCCATATAGGGCAACGGATAATATGATCACAAATAAAATGGCAACGGATAATAGGACGACAAATTTACAATGGTGTAGATAATAATTGTCTACATATTCCGGATAATTTAAAATGCCACATGCGGCAAAACCTGGAAGACACGGGGGCAAGAGAAGAAGGAAATTGCAGACAACGATCTGGATCGCTACTATCTCTACTCATCGATGGATCGCCGGGCAGCGAAATCCTCCAGCTCCTTCTTCTATTCCTCACTACTTTGCTTGAAAGCAGCCACAGATTCCTCCACCTCCTGCTCGCGCTCGATCCGGAGCTTCCTCAAGCCACCCATCAGTTCCTCGATGACCGCTTTTAGCGTCATCTCCGAGGCACTGCTCTGCTCATGCAGCATCTTCCAGTCGGCGGCCTCCTCCTTCTTCTCAGCGACCAACTTGAGGAGCTTCGCATTGTCATCCATGAGTTTCTCGACGAGGCCGGTCGCCTTGTCAATCAAGGCATCGCTGATCTTGAGCAGCTTCGTCAAGCCGTCGACCAGCTCCTGCTATGTAGTGACGCCAGCGAGAATGTCGTCGTCGCTGGGGAAGGACTTCAGGAACGTCGGCTCGTTGCGATGGCCGACACCGCGAATGCGCTTGTGAGAGCCCTCGCGTGCCCGTGAGAGCTCGTTCAAGGGCTCCATGGCGCGCCGGGACATCTCTGCTACGGTTGCGGCTTCGCGGTAGGACCTCTCTAGTGCTTCCGCGGCCTTGGTCCTTGCTGCCTGGTTATATGTCGACCCTAAACTCCTCCTACCGGTCATGGCGGAACGACTTGACAAAAAAACAGTTTTTTGGGTGATGAGGAGAGGAACTGTGAAGTAATTTTTCAGTGGGTAGTTTTTACAGCCCGGTGCTAAGTGTGAACACATATTAGTTTGATAGGTGTGAATAGATTTGTAATTACTTATTGCATTGTAATTAGCAATGTGATGAGAAACAAGGTCAAAATCTATTGATGGCAGAAGGTTTACCACATGGTTGCTTGCCGTTGAGGCGGCCGCGGCGCGCTCTACTCTGGCGTCCCTGCATGCGCTCTGCTCGCCATTGAGGCAAAGTTACAATGGCAACGGTTAATAATTCTTAATAATTGTCTTACATATTCAGGATAACTTAAAATGCCAAATGCGGCAAGGCACGGAACAATCACGACCTACATATGCACACAATTATAATAAAATATAAGCTAAAAGGCTGAGCTAGCGGCCTTCTGACGATGGTCTTATCGGACTCCATGATCAGCATAGCACCCTTGCGGCCGTTCACTCTGAGTGTCCCGACCCGCCTCCGCCTACGGAGCTGCTGGTGCTGGGCGGCTCTTGGGGCTGCTGGGCCTCTTCCAGAAGAGCTTGACAGCATGCAATCGCGTGCATGTCAACTCCACAGAACCGCTCCATTTCCTTGTCTCTGGCCTGGTAGCAAATTCTGTCGATCACCTCCATTCTCAAGATATCATATTGGTGATGTTCTACTTCATCGGGGACGTCAACTCCGCCAAGGATGTGCTCGAGCCTGGCCACCACATCATCGGGGTCGAGGTTGACAAGGCCGCCGCGGGCAATGATGAAGCGCAGGCTGCCTTTGTCTTGACTGAATCACAGAGGTCCTTTGCCCATTCCTTGCGGGGCATTAGGCTCTCGATGAGCACTGGTGACGGCGGTTCTTCGGGTGGGTCGTCGATCATGCCGCCGAGCAGCTCTGGATCTTTTGCACGGTGCATGGCAAACTGCTCATCACACCTCCTTTGCAATATGTCGATTGTGCTCCCAAGGACTGTGACACCGATATTGCTGCCGATGGGCCATGGTGCCTTCATCGGCAGATGAAGCTCTTGCTCCCTGACCTGCTCCGGCTCGTTCTCCTCGCCGAAGATTTAACGCAGGTAGGCGTCGATGTCGAAGCTTTGGTCATTGCATGGCATGCTTGGAATAACTAATGGTAGATGTGTGAGGACTAGATCTTCGTAGAGTGTCGCGGCGGTGCGTTGCCGCCTGGGTTATATGCAGCAAGCCGTTACCTGGTGGCGGGAAACCGGTGAGGGAATAGGCGTGGGTTTTACAATTCACCCATGTGGAGCGTGGGAAGCATTCGCTCGAGCACGGGAAGACTAAATGGAGCACACACACAACACGAATACCATATCCGGTGCCACGTGTTATTTATCACACAAGTGTTAACATAAGGAAATGCATGTGTAACTTACTAATCGTCGCACACGAGTACTCGCAGACGCATCGTGTGCGATACTCCTAGCCACCGCAAGCAACTAGTTTGCATTTTTTTAAGTTTTTTGTACAGACAGAATCGCACACGAACTAACTGTATTAACCGTCTGTGTCGGGGATATACCCCGCGGTATGACCTGGCCGGAATTATAACCCGGCTGGGACTTGGTAAACCAGATGGTAAACCGGCAGACAGTTAAACCAGATGGTAAACTAGTAGACAGTTAAACCAGATTGTAAGCCGGTGGATTGTTATAACCCGACAGATAGTTATAACCTAGCAGACATTAATGACCCAGCAGACAGATCGTAACCCGGCAAGTACTTAGCCATGAAAATAAGTTGCCTGGAGTTAAGAAGCCCAAGACATTAAGAAGCACATGGAGAGAAGCCCGTGATGACAAGTGAGAATAGTTTAAGTCTTAATTCGAGGAGGACTCTACATGTAACCCGCGCCTCTAACTTATAGAAGGAGGGGCAGGGCACCTCAAGAGAAAGAGAAAGATAATGGTTAAGGCTAGACACAACTAGGAGAGCCGGTTTATGGTGACTCCCTCATGAACATAATGAGACCTAGCCACAAACAGCATGTAGGGCTATTACTGGATGATGTTTCCTGGGGCCCGAAGCTGTCTAAACCCTTGTCTTGTGTTGCGTCTCTCAATTCCGATCAAACCCTCTCAAGCTACCACATAGATGCGTTGGCCTCACGACTAAGTCCTCACACTAGGACATCTGCCGTGACAATTCCACGACAGTCTGTGCTGTAAATTCTCATCACAAACAGCTCATCCGAGTTGGCTGTTTGCCACGTATCACACACATCTTGTTAAGTTGAACCGTTTCTGTTGCGTTCACTAATCGAAAGCAGTCCGTCCGAGCGAACCGTATGCCCTATATCACACACACCTTGATCTGGCTAACCATTTATGTTGCACTCCCTAATAGCAAACGGTTCATCGGAGCGAACTGTATGCCGTATGTCGCACACATATCGATATGGCTGCCTGTTTCTGTTGTTCTGTCTCATCGCAAACAGTTCGAACGGGTTAACCGTGTGCTCTACATCGCACACGCAACTAAAATCTGAACCGTGTTTGATGCATCCTCAAACGTTTTGCACCTTTTTTGACGGTTTTTTACATCCCCGTTTGTGATTAATGCATCGCACACAGTTTCGTGAAAGGGTCTCTGATCATAGTGTCGCGTTAGCAGCATCCTGCAGTAGTGTAGATCATCACGGCCGAGGATGTGTGATTCCTCCAATTGAGACGTGAAAGTTGCAATATCATGCTCCTCCACACTACATTCAACAACAACAA
>NW_025234780.1:0-6761 GCF_018294505.1 Triticum aestivum | reverse complement strand
TATGCATAGTGAGAGGCTGCCATGAATTTGGCGAGTGCTGGACGGCCGAGTATCCCATTGTAAGGCAATGGAAAGTCAGCAACGTCAAAAGTGACCCTCTCAGTCCTGAAGTTCAACTCGCTGCCAAATGTCACCGGCAACGTGATCTTTCCCTTCGGCTTGCTTCTTCCCGGATTGATTCCTTGGAATGTGCCGGTCTCTTCGAGCTCGCTATTAGGGATCTGGAGTTTCTGGAGTACCGCGGAGGAGATCAGGTTCAAGCCGGCCCCGCCATCAACTAGCATCTTAGTGACCTTGAGGTTGCGGATAGTTGGTGAAACCAACATCGGTAAGCACCCGACCGCAGTTATGTGATCAGGGTGGTCCTCAATATCAAAGATGATAGGCGTGCTGGACCATTTCAGAGGCTTGCGTGACTCGACGGGTGGTTCTGCCGCATTGACTTCCCGCACCCACTGCTTGAGCTGGCGGTGTGAAGTATGCAGAGAAGCACCGCCGTCAATGCACAGGACCTCTGTGGCTTTCTGGAACTCCTGCTCATCGGTCTCGTCATCATCCATATCTTCATCGTCATCGTCATCTTCATCCTTGTCGCGGCCGTAGGGAGGTCTGTCTCCTTGCCGCTGCTTGGCCTTGCCGCGGCGTCCTCCTCGGCCGGAGCGTTTCTTGCCGGCTCCTTCAGCACCTTCTTGGGCCTTCTCCTTGTCGCGTTGCTGGTATTCAGCCTTTTGCTGCTCAACAAGCTGCTCGACCTTCTTGCAGCTCTGGAGGTCATGGCCCTTGGTGCAGTGGATCTTGCAGTACTGCTTGTTGGTGCTGTCCTGCTTGTCGGCGACCGCCACAGCCTGGTAGTTGGTGCCTGTGGCAATCTCCTCGCCGGAGCTACCAGCTTTGGCTTTCCTGGCGCCACCTCCGTTGCCGGACTGCTCAACGACTAGCACATCTTTGCCTTTCTTCTTCTTGTTGTTCCGCCGCCGGTTTTTCTTTGCCGGGGCAGCATCCTCACTATCAGATCCTCCTGCTTCTGTATTCTCTCCCTGGAGTTTCCTCCCTTCCTCAGCACGTGCACACTTGTCGGCCAGGGCATATAGCTCACTGACATCTCTGATATTGCACATCGCCATCTCCTCCCGCATCCTGCGGTTTCGTACGTTCTGATGGAATGCGCTGATTACCGCGGCAGGGTGGACATCTGGGATGTTGTGCTGTACGCGGCTGAATCTCTGAATGTACTTGCGCAGGGGCTCTCCTTCCTTCTGGGCGAGCAGATGAAGGTCGCTCTCTTGGCCATGAGGCTTGTGGCCGCCTGTAAAGGCGCCGACAAACTGATGGCATAGGTCTGCCCAGGAGGATATGGAGTTGTCCGACAAGTGCATGAGCCAGGACCTGACATTGGGCTTGAGCACCAGCGGGAAGTAGTTGGCAAGGATCTTGTCGTCTCGCCCCCCGGCAGCTTGCACCGTGATGGTGTAGATGCTGAGGAACTCCGATGGATGCGACTTGCCGTCGTACTTCTCTAGTACGTCTGGCTTGAAATTCTTCGTGCTGGGCCACTAGACTTGCCGCAGCTCATGAGTGAACGCAGGGCAACCTAGCGCGTACGGCAAGTCGCCTGGTTCCCCTGGTGCATGCATGTCGACAGAGGGCCCAGCGCGCTGGTCCGATTGATGCCGCGCTTCCCTTCGGCGCTCGATACTAGTACGAGCGTCTTCTTGCTGTCGTTCGTGAAGAACTTGGCGCTGATCACGACGAGCTCGTGGATCCGATGATGCGGTGGAGTCGCTGTCGAGGTGGTTCCGGCGAGTCGGCAATCTTGGCCTTCGGGGTGGAGAGTGCATGGTGGCTGCACCCCCACCGGTTTTGTCGCCATCGGCTCGTGCCTGGCAGTCCTGCCGCGGCAGCGATGTACTCGGCTGCCGCAGAGTGTTGCCGTTGGCGAAGCCGATGAGACTCTGAATGGTGGCCCTCCATTCGTCGGTCTTGTCTGCCGTTGGAGGGTAATCCAGGAGCAGTTGAGCTCGCGCCAAAGCTTCTGCTGGAGTGGTGGGCGGCAGTGGCGAACGGTGAGAGGAGCGGGATATGCTCGGACTTCTAACTATGTTAGAAGGAGCAGTATCCCGTCCAGGCGACCGTGTCTCGCTCGTGCCAGCATATTGGCGTGCATGCTGGTCTTGAGCACCCCGAGATCCACCAGCTCGATATTGATCCAACGAACGTATGGCACCGCGAGTACCATGACGCTGTCGGTCCTGCGCCTCCTGAGATGGGCGCGGTGCATGTACGGACACCGAGGTCTGCGCAGCCTTGTCCTTGGACCTGGCAGCACCGTGAACTCCCTCGTCGACGCCCGTTCTTCCGCCGGCGTCTACCCCACCACCCGTTTGCTCCGGTGGTGGTGGGATCGACGTGGAAGGAACAGTTGCCCCTGAAGCCTTCTTCTTTGGTGGCATGTCGATGAAGAAAATGAAGATCTAGCTCGTGTGAACGCCGGATCAGGTTCACACAACCTCGACGCCCCCTACCTGGCGCGCCAAAGATGTCGGGGAAACTGATCCACGAACACCTATGGGACCGGCGGACCGAGCCCCTTTCGGTTCGGCGGGGGGCGGAGATCGCACGAAGAGCGGATCGAGGCGAAGCACACGAGCAGTTTACCCAGCTTCGGAGCTCTCCGGAGAGATAACACTCCTACTGCTGCATGTCTGAGTGTATTGAGTTCTTGTTCGGGAGCGCTGAGTGCTACAGTACACACTAGCTGCTAACGAGACTGAGCGTGAGTGTTTTCCTGCCTTCAACCCCCCCCCTTTCTTCTACGTTGCGCATGGGCCTCCTTTTATATGCTAAAGGGGTCACCATAGGTGGCAACGTAGACAAGGGTAAAAATGGAAAAGGAATTGCGGTTGGTACAACCACCTGTACAGTGTATCATACCTAACCCTGACGGCAGGGGACAAAGGCATTAAATGCCCATCTGCGCCACCCAAATAGTGCAAAAAGGGACCGTAAGGGACGCCACCGCTCGCCACGATGGCAATCTTGTCAGCGTCGCTTGCCACCGCGCACCGCTGGCTGCACAGCCTCTTGCCACGCGCGCCTGGAAAGGCCCCAGGGCGACACGTTGGTGGATGTGCTGGAGCACAGGTACAGAGTGGTAGCTTGCCGCGGCAAGCGCCTTGCCGTGGTCGTTGTCTTGTCGCGTCCGGAAGCTTGTCGCTCACCGGGCCTCGCCGGGACGTGTGGCACGTCGCGGCAAGTTCCTTGAGATGCCTTGGTTGGCCTTCCCGGCAAGCTCCTCTTGTCGGGGCCTTGTCTCCTTGGCCTGAATACTTTGTTCTTGAATGGCTCCAAAGGAACCACGGAGGACCTTGGCGGTTACCCGGCAAGCCTTGCCGCGGGGTGCTGCGACTACTCGTGCACAAGTTCGGGATACTAGGGTACCCCTACTCTAGTACACCGACAGGTTCATATCACAAGTGGCAATATAAAGTGATGTTCTTTTGCATTAAGATTTTGTGCATCCAACCCTAAAAGAACATGACAACCTCTGCTTCCATCTGTGAAGGTCCTATCTTTTAATTTATGTCTTTTACTTTATGCAAGAGTCAAGGTGATATTCACCTTTCCCTTTTTCATTTTATCCTTTCGCAAGCACCTCGTGTTGGAAAGATCCTGATATATATATCCAATTGGATGTAAGTTAGCATGAACTATTATTGTTGACATCACCCAAAGGTGAATACATTGGGAGGCAACACTATAAGCCCCTATCTTTGTCAGTGTCTGATTAAAATTCCATAAACATAAGTATTGCGTGAGTGTTAGCAATTGTAGAAGAGTAGATGATAGTTGAGTATGTGGACTTGCTGAAAAGCTTTATTCTTGACTCTTTCCGATGTTATGATAAATTGCAATTGCTTCAATGACTAAGATTATAGTTTGTTAGTTCCCAATGAAGTTTATGATCCATACTTGACATTGTGAATAGATTGTTACTTGAGCATGAGAAATCATATGACAAAATCTATATATGTTGATGTTATAATAATGATCATGATGCCCTCATGTCCGTATTTATTTTTATCGACACCTCTATCTTTAAACATGTGGACATATTTTTCGATATCGGCTTCCGCTTGAGGACAAGCGAGGTCTAAGCTTGGGGGAGTTGATACATCCATTTTGCATCATGCTTTTACCACCATCAGTCACGAGATATCTAGGGACTCCAAAGCTCAGAAAAATAACTTCTTTAAGCATCTTAATAGAAGTGTTATGATCAGCACTACTAGTTGGAATAGCTTCCACCCACTTAGTAATGTAATCAACAGCAACTAAAATATGTGTATACCCATTAGAGGCAGGAAAAGGTCCCGTATAATCAAAGCCCCAAACATCAAATGGTTCAATAACAAGAGAATAATTCATATGCATTTCTTGACGTCTACTAATATTACCAATTCTTTGACATTCATCACATGACAAGATAAACTTACGGGCATCTTTGAAGAGAGTAGGCCAATAAAAACCGGATTGCAATACCTTATGTGCAGTTCTATCTCCAGTGTGGTGTCCTCCATATGCCTCTGAGTGACACTTACGAAGGATCTGTTCCTGTTCATGCTCAGGTACACAACGTCTAATAACACCATCTACTCCTTCTTTATATAGGTGTAGGTCATCCCAGAAGTAATGTCTTAAATCATAGAAAACTTTTTCTTTTGCTGGTATGTGAAACTAGGTGGTATAAATTTAGCAAAAATGTAATTATCATAATCCACATACCATGGAGAAGTACAAGAAGCATTTATGACAGCAAATTGTTCATCAGGAAAGCTATCATCAATAGGGAGTGGGTCATCAAGAACATTCTCTAACCTAGACAAGTTGTCCGAAACGGAGTTCTCAGCTCCCTTTCTATCAATAATATGCAAATCAAATTCTTGTAGCAAGAGAATCCATCTAATAAGTCTAGGTTTAGCAGCTTTCTTTTCCATAAGATATTTAATAGCAGCATGATCAGTGTGAATAGTTACTTTAGAATCAACAATATAAGGTCTGAACTTATCACAAGCAAATACAACTGCTAAGAATTCTTTTTCAGTAGTAGCATAATTTCTCTGAGCAGCGTCTAGAGTCTTACTAGCATATTGAATAACATTTAATATCTTGTCAACTCTTTGTCCTAGAATAGCCCTACAGCATAATCGCTAGCATCACACATAATTTCAAAGGGTAAATTCCAATCAGGTGGCTGAACAATAGGTTTAGAAATCAAAGCTTTCTTAAGTATTTCAAACGCTTCTACACAATCATCATCAAAGACAAAAGGAATAACTTTTTGCAATAGATTAGTTAGAGGCCTAGAGATTTTAGATAAGTCCTTAATAAACCTTCTATAAAAACCGGCATGACCAAGGAAACTTCTTATACCTTTAATGTCCTTGGGACACGGCATCTTTTCAATAGCATCAACTTTAGATTATCAACTTCAATACCTCTTTCAGAAATTTTATGCCCCAAGACAATGCCTTCATTAACCATAAAGTGGCACTTTTCCCAATTCAAAACAAGACTAGTATCTTCGCATCTCTGCAAAACTCGTTCAAGGTTGCTCAAACAATCATCAAAGGAGGATCCATAAACAGAGAAATCATCCATGAATACCTCACAAATCTTTTCACAAAAGTCAAAGAATATATCCATCATGCATCTTTGAAAGGTAGCATGTGCATTACATAAACCAAAAGGCATACGTCTATAAGCAAAAGTACCGAAAGGGCAAGTAAAACTAGTCTTTTCTTGATCCTCCGCCGACACAGGTATTTGAGAGAAACCAGAGTAACCGTCTAGAAAGCAAAAATGTGTATGTTTGGATAGTCTTTCTAGCATTTCATCAATAAAAGGTAAAGGGTAATGATTTTTAGTAGCTTTATTTAATTTGCGGAAATCAATTACCATCCTATAACCTGTAATAATTCTTTGCAGGATCAATTCATCTTTATCATTAGGAATGACAGTAATACCTCCCTTCTTAGGGACATAATGGACAGGACTTACCCACTGAATATTAGCAACGGGATAAATTATACCTGCCTCAAGGAGCTTTAGTATTTCCTTTCTTACCACTTCTTTCATCTTAGAATTTAACCGTCGTTGGTGATCAATAATTGGTTTGGCATCTTCCTCCAACTTTATTTTGTGTTGGCATAGAGTGGGACTGATGTCATTAAGATTATCAAGAGTATATCCAATAGCAGCACGGTGCTTCTTCAGAGTTTTCAATAATCTTTCCTCTTCCTGCTCTGAAAGGTTAGCACTAATAATAACATGATATATCTTCTTTTCATCAAGATAAGCACATTTAAGAGTATCAGGTAATGGTTTAAGCTCAAACACGGGATCACCCTTGGGTGGAGGAGGATCCCATAGGATTTCAACAGGTAAGTTGTGTTTCAAGATAGGACCCTGTTTAAAGAATACTTCATCTATTTCCCTTTTCATTCATAAACATATCATTTTTCATGGTCTAGAAAATATTGTTCTAAAGGATCATTAGGAGGCACGGCAATAGAAGCAAGACCAATTATTTCATCCTTACTAGGCAATTCTTTATCATGGGGTTGTCTACGAAATTTAGCAAAATTAAACTCATGAGACATATCTCCCAAGCCAATTGTAACAATATCCTTTTCACAATCAATCCTAGCATCACTAGTGCAGAACCGGGCAATTGCACCGGTTCGTAAGGCCCTTTAGTGCCG
>NW_025234779.1:5229-6762 GCF_018294505.1 Triticum aestivum | reverse complement strand
ATATATATATATATATATATATATATATATATATACCTGGCCGGACTCGGTTCGGTCACTGGAGCAGTCCGCACGGTCTCCTTCTTGTACCTCCATTGGGTCATCGGAGCCATCATGAACATAGCCCTCTTCTTGTACCGGCATTAATGGGCCGGAGCCATCATAAACATAGCCCTCTTCTTCACCCAGTCCTTCCTGACCATCGGTGTCGTTGAGAAATGACGCAACGACATCACTTCCTTGTGCGATTATCTCCCCCAACATATCTTCTGTTGCGTCGTCTCGGGAGTGCTCCATAGTTTCTGCAAATATTTACAACATGTCAATTATTATTCAAACATGGTATAGATGGATATATATTAGTAGGAAACGTAGAACTAGCTAGCTAATCACAATAAGAAATCATGTTAGTGGCCTCGACGCTGCTTCTGTAGGGTTTGGGGTGGCCTAGACAACGCTTCAAGGGTTTGGGGTGGCCTCGACACAACGCTTCAAGGGTTTGGGGTGGCCTCGACGACAACGCTCTTTTAACTTGGTAAATTTGGGTGGCCTCAAGAGAGTTTGTCGGGTAGGGGCGCGTCAGGAGGGGGTAGGAGACCAACATCGTTTTTTCTCTAGGGTTTGGGTGTCCTCGAAAGTTTGGTCGAGCGAGAGGGCCGGGGGGGGGGGTATATATATCGACCGCCCCTCATGTCGAAGTTATCCAGGAGCGGGTTATATCGACAACGACGCGACATACATATACATGCGAAAATAATGTTATCGGGGAGGGGGTATCGGTACCCCCCCCCTCGTGTTGAAGTTTCTTCTTTCTCCTCTATTCCTTTCTTCTTCTTCTCCTCTTCTTTTTCTTCTTCTCCCTCGTGTTGAAGTTATCGGGAGGGGTATATCGACGACGACAGAGGAGAAGATCGAAGAAAAAAAAGAAGAAGAAAAAAGAGGAGAAGAAGAAAGGAATAGGGGAGAAGAAGAAAAAATAGTTCTATTTTTTCTTCTTCTCCCCTATTCCTTTCTTCTTCTCCTCTTCTTTTTCTTCTTTTTTCCTCTTCTTATTTATTTCTCCTCTTATTCCTCTCCTCTTCTTCTCCTTTCTTCCTCTTCTTATTTTCCTTTTTCCTCTCCTTCTTTTTCTTCTTCTTCTTCCTTCTTCCTTCTTCTTCTTTTCTTCCTTTTCCTTATTTTACTTTTTCCTCTACACTAACCTAAAATGCACTAACCTAAAATCGATATCTACTAAAAACCTAAATCAAAAATTAATAAATATATTAAAAAACATATATAAACAAAAAAATGCTACGAACATTATATTCATACATAGATAGCCACATCCATTCATTATATAGCTACCACATACATATATACATTATATATATGAAAAAATGCAATGAACAAAAAAATACACTTATGAAAAAAATACTATGAACATGTACAGATATATACACATACAAACACATATACACAAAAAAATACAAAAAAATGCTATGAAAAATGCAGGGAAGGGGCGGCGGGGCGGCGCGCGGCGCCAGCGCAGGG
>NW_025234779.1:0-4534 GCF_018294505.1 Triticum aestivum | reverse complement strand
GCGCAGGGCAGGGGCGGCGGCGCGGCGGCCGCGCAGGGGCGCGGGACGGGAGGGGCGCGGGACGGGAGGGGCGCGGGAGCATGTGCTCACAGGGGAGCAGGAGCGTCGGGCGGCGACGGCGATGAGGAGGAGCAGGGGGCGTCGGGGGAGAAGTGGGGGATTTGGTCGAAACTGCTAAGTGCTGTATATATAACAAGAGCATTGGTCTCGGTTCGTGGCACGAACCGGGACCAATGCCCCCTTTAGTCCCGGTTGGTGCCACCAACCGGGACGGAGGCCTTTGGTCCCGGTTGGTGGCACCAACCGGGACTAAAGGTGGGGCATTGGTCTCGGTTGGTGCCATGAACCGGTTCCAATGCCCCCCTTTAGTCCCGGTTGGCGCAACCCACCGGAACCAAAGGCCCCTGTGCTGCCCGCATCGCGGCCAAGGTTTAGTTCCACCTTGCTAGTTGAGAGGGCTCGACAGTGGTTTATAAGCGCTGCTGCGCCCACCCTCTCGAGCTCCTCTCAACTGCAGGCTTTCAGGCCTAATCTCACACTATGCTGCTGCGGGCCTATTGGGCCTTCTGCGGACCTGAATCCTGGCCCAGGTTGGGTTTCTAGTCGTATTCAGGCCGTGGTGGCCCAATAGGTGGAAGTTTTTTTTAGTTTTTTCCAGTTTTATGTTTTGTTTTTTGCATTATTTATTTTCTTTTGTTTTTTGCTTTATTTTTAATTCTTTTTGCTTTTAGTTTTAGAAAAATTATAAACTTTCTGTTAGTGCCATTAGTTTTCAAATTTGAATAGTTAAAATTTGAATTCTTTGAAATTTGTGTGAATCACAAGTTTGTGACTAACTTTACTAAAAAAATGAACATAGATGCGCCTATAGAGAAAAAAGGTTCAGACGAACCGGGACCAATGGCCCACGTGGCTGCCCTCTTGAGAGTGTTCTTGGTGAGAACATAGTTGACAAGGAGCGAACCGGGATTAATGGTATTACGTGGGCCGAACCATAAGACATTAAAGCATTTCAATTGAACTGTGAAAAGGTTGAAAGTTGGCATGGTATCATAATTTCACCCACATAGGATGTGCATGTACAAAACGGACAATGGTATCATACTTGTCTGTTACAAAGTTGGCATGGTATCATCATAATAGTTGCGGGAGAAAGTCTTCACTTTTTCTTCGCTTGTGTCATTTGCTTATTGCATCGTAACAATGGATAATCTTCATCGTTTATCAGGATGTTGGGGTCAGCCTTGACTTTGATGGGAGGAATTTCATGAAACTTTTCATAATCTTCAGACATGTCTATCTTGCCCTCCACTCCCACGATGTCCCTTTTTCCTGAAAGAACTATGTGGCACTTTGGCTCATCGCATGATGTATTCGCTTCCTTATCTTTTCTTTTTCTCGGTCTGGTAGACATGTCCTTCACATAGATAACCTTTGCCACATCATTGGCTAGGACGAACGGTTCGTCAGTGTACCCAAGATTTTTCAAATCCACTGTTGTCATTCCGTACTGTGGGTCTACCTGTACCCCGCCTCCTGACAGATTGACCCATTTGCACTTAAACAAAGGGACCTTAAAATCATGTCCGTAGTCAAGTTCCCATATGTCCATTATGTAACCATAATACGTGTCCTTTCCCTCTAGGTTGTTGCATCAAAGCGAACACCGCTATTTTGGTTGGTGCTCTTTTGATCTTGGTCAATCGTGTAAAATGTATTCCCATTTATCTCGTATCCTTTCCAAATCGTAACAGTCGAAGATGGTCCCCTGGACAACAAGTCAGCTCATCCCAAACAGTGTTGTCACCTCTGAGACGTGTTTCCAACCAACTGCTGAAAGTCCTGATGTGTTCACATCTAATCCAGTCATTGCACTGCTCCGGGTGTTTGGAGCGCAGACTGTTCTTGTGTTCATCGACATACGGGGTCACCAAGGTAGAGTTCGGTAGAACTGTGTAGTGTCCTTGAGACCAAGAATATCCGTCCCTGCATATTATTGAGTCCCTTCCAAGCGTGCCTTTTCCACTCAGTCTCCCCTCATACCGCGATTTAGCGAGACCTATCTTCTTAAGGCCAGGAATGAAGTCAATACAAAACCCGATGACATCCTCTGTTTGATGGCCCATGGAGATGCTTCCTTCTGGCCTAGCGCGGTTACAGACATATTTCTTTAGGACTCCCATGAACCTCTCAAAGTGGTACATATTGTGTAGAAATACGGGGCCCAAAATGACAATCTCATCGACTAGATGAACTAGGACATGTGTCATGATATTGAAGAAGGATGGTGGGAACACCAGCTCGAAACTGACAAGACATTGCACCACATCACTCCTTAGCCTTGGTATGATTTCTGGATCGATCACCTTCTGAGAGATTGCATTGAGGAATGCACATAGCTTCACAATGGCTAATCGGACGTTTTCCGGTAGAAGCCCCCTCAATGCAACCAGAAGCAGTTGCGTCATAATCACGTTGCAGTCATGAGATATGAGGTTCTGGAACTTTTTCTCTGGCATATTTATTATTCCCATTATATTCGACGAGAAGCCAATCGGGACCTTCATACTAAGCAGGCATTCAAAGAAGATTTCCTTATCTTCTTTGGTAAGAGCATAGCTGGCAGGACCTTCATACTGCTTTGGAGGCTTGTCGTCTTTTTCGTGCAAACGTTGCAGGTCCTCCCGTGCCTCAGCTGTATCTTTTGTCTTTCCATACACGCCCAAGAAGCCTAGCAGGTTCACGCAAAGGTTCTTCGTCACGTGCATCACGTCAATTGAAGAGCAGACCTCTAGGTCTTTCCAGTAGGGTAGGTCCCAAAATATAGATTTCTTCATCCACATCGGTGCGTATCCCTCAGCGCCATTCAGAACAGCTAGTGCGCCGGGACCCTTTCCAAAGATTACATGTAAATCATTGACCATCTCAAGTACGTGATCACCGGTACGCATGGCGGACTTCTTCCGGTGATCTGCCTCGCCTTTGAAATGCTTGCCTTTCTTTCGACACTGATGGTTGGTCGGAAGAAATCGACGATGGCCCAGGTACACATTCTTCCTGCAACTTCCTGTCACATCCCTAGCTTCTGGCATTGCACTAGTACTAGCCTTTGGTGATGCATCATGTTTACTTTTACAGAAAGTTGAAATGGGGATTGTCCAAACCCTAGCATTTTAAGAATTCACCAGGTTCACCTAAAATATTTTCAGTCAATCCAAGTGGCTTTCAAAAATGTTCATCATCTTTGGAAAAATGCTGGAAACAGTAACCAGAGATGATGCACATTTTTCCATGTCATTTTGGATCTTTGAACTAATATATATTGTATTTGAGTTGGAGCAAATATATGTTATATATATTTTTAATGCTTCAATAATTCTGATATTTTGTGAGGGGCTCTAGAATATTACTTTCAGTCCCTGCAAAAATTATTGGAAGAAACAAAAATGATTTAGTGTTTGAACTAAATCAAAACAGATTGAAACAAATAGAAAACAATGATTAAAAAAATAAAACAGAGCAAAAATAAAAAGGGAGACGGCCACCTGGGCCACTTACCTGCTTACCTGCCCGGCCCAGCTTCTCCCGCTGGCCCAGCCCGCCACCGCTACCCCCCCTGTCGTCTTCTTCCCTCGCCAGAAGGACGCGGGCACGCGCCCGGCGCGCGCGGCCACGCGCCCCGGCCACCTCCTCCCTGCCTGGCTGCCTCCTCCTCCCCTGGTTCCCTCCCGCGACGCCACGCAGCCCCCTCGGACCCCTCTCACTCTTCCTCGAGGCCCCGCCCCTCTGCTCTTTCTCTCTCGCCCGAACCCGAACACAGCCGTCGCCACCGACGCCGTTCGCCGCGGCCACCATCCCCCTCTCGCCTCCCCGACGCCTCCCAGAGCTCCGCAAGTCCTCCCTCGTCCTCCTCGTCGTCTCACGCGACCAGAAGAGCCCCGGAACGCCGCCCCCAACGTTTTCCCCCTCGCCGGCCGCCGAGGATCTTCTCCGTCGAATTCGGCCACTCCGGCGCGCCCCCGAGCTCGCTGACCCTCCCTGCACGATCCCCGTGAGTCCCTGCTCCGTTTCCCCCTAACCCCAAGTTCGATTTCGAGCTCTAGCCGCCCCCTCTACCGGAGCCGAGACGCTCCGCCGCACGGGCTCGTCGCCGGTGAAGCTCCGGTGACCTTTTGGTCCCACGCCTGCGTCCGTTGCACTCGTTGCGTCCCGTAGAGTAAAACTAGCGCGACCACCGTCTTGTTTGCACACCGCAGTGCCGGTCCCGCGAACACCCGAGCTCCGGCAGCCGCAAAAGAGGTCGCCGCCGGCAGCTCCGGCCACCCCAGCCTCCGCCACCACCACCGTTGGATGCGCCACTCCACCCTCTCCCCGTAGTTGCTCCCTGCGCGCCAAAAGAGCCCCTGTAGCTGGTTTCCGACGCGCACCACCGCGTCTGGCCTCGCCGGCGTCAAGCCGCCGGTGGGTCTGACCACGTTGACCACGGCGGGACCCCCCCCTCTCTGGGTCGATGACAGGTGGGGCCAGCCCCCCC
>NW_025234778.1:0-6762 GCF_018294505.1 Triticum aestivum | reverse complement strand
TTGCACCTGGAACTTGTGGCCTTCAACGTCCCATTCGACCACGAGTACAACGCTGAAAACCGAGTTGGTGGCCAAAATGTACAGTAGCATCGGCTCGCCTACTCTAGGTGCCACGATTATAGGGTTTGTAGCAAGAAGCCTTTTGATTAACTCTAGGGAATCTCCTGCCTTGCTGGTCCATTGATAACCCACAAGTATAAGGGATCGCAATAGTTTTTGAGGGTAGAGTATTTAACCCAAATTTATTGATTCGACACAAGGGGATCCAGATAATATTTGTAAGTATTAGCAGTTCAATTGTCAATTCAACCACACTGAGAGACTAAATATCTGTAGCAAAGTGATCAGTAGCACAGTAGTATGGTAAATTGATAGTGATAGCAGTAGTAGTAACAGAAATAGTAATGGTAGTAGTAGGAGTAGTAATTTTTTAGCAGTTGTAACAGTAGAAATAGTAATTCTAACGTAACGAAGATCAATATGTGAAAAGCTCATAGGGATTGGATCCGTGATAGCATTGGATAATATTCATCATATAATAGTCATAACCTAGGGTGAAACAGAACTAGTTCTTGTTTATCAATATAATGTAGGCATGTATTCCATAAATAGTCATACATGCTTATAGAAAAGAACTTGCATCGCATCTTTTGTCCTACCCTCCCGTGGCAACGGGGTCAATAAGGAAACTAAGGGATATTAAGGCCTTTGAGGGAGTCCTGGATTAGGGGGTCCTTGGACAGCCGGACTATGTACTTACGCCAGACTGTTGGAGTATGAAGATATAAGATTGAAGACTTCGTCCCGTGTCCAGGTGGGACTCACCTTTGCATGGAAGGCAAGCTTGGCAATCTGGAGATGTAGATCTCATTCTCTGTAACCGACTCTGTGTAACCCTAGCCCCCTCCAGTGTCTATATAAACCATAGGACAACAACAATCATAATAATAGGGTAGCTTCTAGGGTTTAGCCTCTACGATCTCGTGGTAGATCAACTCTTGTAATACTCATATCATCAAGATCAATCAAGCAGGAAGTAGGGTATTACCTCCATCGAGAGGGCCCGAACCTTGGTAAACATTGTGTCTCCCGCCTCCTGTTAGCATTAGCTTTAGGCACACAGTTCGGGACCCCCTACCCGAGATCCGCCGGTTTTGACACCGACATTGGTGCTTTCATTGAGAGTTCCACTGTGTCGTCACGATAAGGCTTGATGGCTCCTTCAATCATCCACTACGATACAATCCAGGGTGAAGTTTTCCTCCCCGGAGAGATCTTCGTATTCGGCGGCTTCGTACTGCGGGCCAACTTGCTTGGCCATCTGGAGCAGATCAATAGCTATGCCCCTGGCCATTAGGTCAGGTTTGGAAGCTTGAACTACACTGCCAACATCTGTGGAAACTTGATCTTCGATAGATTCGAGCCCATGTCAGGTGCGCCGAATAGTCACGACGAGCATGACTTAGATCTGCCATCGGATGGTGTTCAGGAGATCACACCTGCGGCTGTCCCGGCCCTTAATCGGGAGCAGATCGTGCCATCCGAGGACAGGTGGATGGACCCCGCCACATAGGCCGCACACTCATCAGTGATAGGGCCGAACTCAGACTTTGCCTCCAATGAGGTCTATGGCATCGGACCCTCGGACTCGTCCCCGGCGATAGGCTCCGAACCGCGTGCATCCGTGCCTACCAAATCTGATTGGGCACCGATCATGGACTTTACCTTCGCGGATATGTTTCAGCATTCGCCCTTGGGCGACGTGCTAAAGTCATTAAAGTCTCTCTCCCTATTAGGAGACTCTTGGCCGAACTATGTCCTGCTCGAGTGGGAAGCGGACGACAAAGAAATTCGTTCCCCACCCACTACCCACTTAATAGCCACTGTCGACGACATAACCGACATGCTTGATTTCGACTCTGAAGACATCGACGGTATGGACAACGATGCAGGAGAAGAACAGGAACCACCGCCCACAGGGCGCTGGACAGCCACCTCATCATATGATATATACATGTTGGACACCCCCAAAGAAAGCGATGGCGATGAGGCAACGGAGGATGATCCCCTTGCAAAGCAATCTAAGCACCGGCGTCATCGGTGCCACTATAAGCCTCGCCATAGCAAAAATAGAGATAGCGGCACAAGAGACAATTACGCTCTGGATAATGCCAGGACGAAAACAATCCTGCCCAGCCAGGCTTCGAGCAGGCCGAACGGGAGGATGGGCAAGCTAGCCCCAAGGAACAGACAATGGATGAAGAATCAGAGGATTACAATTACATGCCCCTCTCCGAAGACGAGGTGAGACTCGGCGACGAAGAATTCATCGTGCCTAACGATCCCGTCGAGCAGGAGCGCTTCAAGCGCCGGCATATAGCCACTGCAAAAAGCCTAAAGAAAAAGCAGCAACAGCTTCAAGCTGATCAAGATCTGCTAACTGATAGATGGACTGAGGTCCTGGCAGCCGAGGAATACAGACTCGAGCGCCCTACCAAAATTTACCCAAAGCGCAGGTTGCTACCTCAATTTGAGGAGGAGGCATTAAAGCCTACACAACCAGCACATGATGCGGCTGACCGGCCACCTTGTGGCCGAGACAAAGCAGCGTATCAGCCCGAAGTCCAGCACGCACCCCGCCGCCAAACAAGCAAAAACACAAAGGCCCGGGGCTCCATGCATGACCTGCGAGACAAATTAGAAATCAAAGCGGGACATTCAAGATCGATCTACGGATCACGGGGGCGCGCCCCAACGCGTGACGATGACCGTCACGCCGGATACACTAAAAACAAATCCGGTTGGGCCGAATACAACATACCAAACTCATTTGAACTATGTCGCGATGTAGCCCGGCATAGAGGCGCCCGCACACCCCCTATGCTTCACTGACAAAGTAATGGATAATGAATTCCTAAAAGGGTTTAAGCCCGTAAATATCGAGCCCTACAATGGGACTATAGACCCCTCGGTATGGATAGAAGATTTCTTTCTCCACATTCACATGGCCCGCGGGGATGATCTACACGCCATCAAGTACCTCCCACTAAAACTCAAGGGACCAGCTCGGCATTGGCTGAATATTTTGCCGGCAAACTCCATTGGAAGTTGGGAGAACCTGGCACATAACCCAGCAGCCCGGAGAGTCAGCCTAGAAATTCTGGACTCGGTTCCTAACTAAAAAGAACCAACTTGTCGACTGTCTGTATGCCGAAGCCCTAGCGGCCTTTAAGCATAATATCCATGACGAGTGGCTTGCCCGACATCTTGTCCAAGAAAAGCCGAAGTCCATGGCAGCCCTCACGACACTCATGACCCGCTTTTGTGCGGGCGAGGATAGCTGGTTGGCTCGTAGAACATCAGAGGCCAGAGATAGCATGTCAGGACCCCGACTCAATGTCACATCGATCTAGCCTGTAACAACTCATATCACTTTGCGGCCTCACGCACGGTATTCCCACGGGTGTCGCCTTACCTTTGCCCGGGACCGTTTGCGCCTTTTGGCTCACGTATATGATGATGTCGCTAGCATCCATATGATAAGGAGCCCGGGCTGACATGACTAGTCGTAAACCCAAAGTGGCACAGACTTACAGGGACAGGCATCCATGACCCAGCATCGAACGTGTCGGTCATCAGCAAGTGGGTCCGGGCTGTAGCACTGGGCTAGCAGGACTCCGGTAAACCGGGCTGTAGCGGGCTAACAGGGCTCCGGTACTCAATGCGTGACATTTCCCCGAAGGGACAGACACAGGAACGAAGAAGGACACATGCCAGCCAGCCTAAGTGTTCCAGAGCAGTAGCAAGCTACCACGGCTCAATGGAAACACTAGGAGACATTTCCCGGTAAGAGAGGCTACTAAAGATAAACAACTAGATAGTCAGATCCCACACATACCAAGCATTTCAATCATACACACAATATGCTCGATATGTGCAAATACAACAAGGCATCACAACATGACTCTAGGACACAAGTACTTTATTTAAAGGCTCAGAGAGCCATACAGAACATACATACAAGTACGGGTCACACGACCCACATTCAAGTCATACAGTCATACAAACCAGCAGCGGAAGTAACTTGTCTGAGTACAGACAACTAGTAAAATAAAAGAGGCTTGGAAAGCCTAACTATACTACATGGACCTTCACAAGCTCAGGATTACCACCTGGGCCTTAGTCTACTCGTAGATGTCAACGTCTACGAAGAACCCATCAGAAGGGGTTGCAGCGCCTTCTGTAAAATGTAAATTATAGCAACATGAGTACAAAGGTACCCAGCAAGACTTACGTCAGATCCTACATACATGCACATTATCAAGAAGGGTTGGTGGAGTTATTGCAGCAAGCCAGCTTTGACCCTTGGCTAAACTATCCTACGAGACTCCAACTTGAAATGGTTTTGCGCACACGAATCCACTACTCACCACTTCAATACACCACCGAGGATCCACCTCCGTCATCCTACAGAAGAGCCATCCTCGGCACTCACGCTTATCTTGAGATTTTTAGTAGTATCCATTCACTTGTCTATGAACTGTATAAGCAACCAAGTAGTCCTTTACCGCGGACGCGGCTATTCGAATAGATCATGTTAACCCTGCAGGGGTGTACTTCTTCATACATGTTTCCACCACTTAGCGTCTGCACACGACATGTGCTCGGCAGACTTCAAGCGAAAGCCGACGTGGGTGTAGACCACGACCTACCTAAACACCTAAGTCTCTAGTCCAGGTTTATCGCATATCCAGGTTCCATCCGCAGGGAGTCCGGCCGAGGTTTCCCATACGGCCCCGAACGATGTGTACAGGGTTCCCGAGATACCTAACGGGTATTCGATACACCGTGCCACGTACCTACCGCATCACAGCCCACCCCGCAGGTCAGCGCTGTCCACGGCCTCCAGTAAGCTACAAACACCAGAAACTACTTGCAACTCCTGGACAGAGGACTAGGGTGAATAAGAAGTCGAGAGGGGTCATATTTCAGGGCCCAATGCATGGTAGTAGCTGAATCTTAAATCACGCATACAGATCTCAGTTCTTAAGGTCGGCTTCAATGAAACAACCCACCATGTACTCCTACATGGCCTCTCATCAATACCTTTACCAAATCGTGTTCACCACATCACTCTCATTACCGACATGATCATTTCACTCTAGCCCATCACCCAGATGAACCAGACCTGACACGACTCTAAGCATAGCAGGCATAGCAAGGTAGGAACAACACATACATATGGCTCAATCAATTCCTACACATGCTAGTGGGTTTCATCTAATTACTGTGGCAATGACAGGTCATGCAGAGGAAATGGGTTCAACTACCGTAGCACACAGCAGTTTGAAATGCGTTGTCTTAATGCAGTAAAAGAGAGCAAGAGCGAGAACATGGGATTGTATCGATATGATTAAATGGTTGGTTGCTTGCTTGCCTGATGGATCGATGCACGGATACGGTTCTTCGCTAGGGTAATCACGGTACTCCTCGGAGGCAGAACCTGCCGCAAAGAACACCGATACACAACCATCACCAAACAATGTGCGACAATATGATGCATGCATGAAACATGGCAATATGAGTGTGTTGGGCTAATGCAACTAAAACCAGATGGGTTTGAATCAATTTGAACTAAAGATTCAAATTTCAAACTCATAAATGGCCCTTTAAAGTGTTTTATCTTGTTCTGCACTAAACCTCAAGTTAGCTTGTTTAAACATGCATGAAACTAGTACAGATGGATAGATTGGATTTTTCTGATCATTTTTCATATATAATTTGTTTGATTTGGAGCTACGGTTGAATTTATATGAATTTTTAAAGTTTGGGTTATTTTCTGGAATTTATAAATCATTTTAGATTTATTTTAATTTCAGAAAAGGTTTACTGCGTCAGCATGAGGTCATGCTGAGCTCAGCAAGTCAACAGACCCGGTCCAGGTCAAACCTGACGCGTGGGTCTAGGGTGTCAGTGGATAATTAACTAATTTAATTTAGTTTAAACTAATCTGGATAATTAGCAGAAGGGGGCCCCACCTGTCATTGACTCAACAGAGTCAACCAGGGCCCACCCGTGGTCAAAGTCAAAATGGCCGCACCGGCATTTAGCCTCCGGCGAGCCCGATGCGGCGGCGGAAGTGGTTTTGGCCGTTCCGGCCACCAAATGGGTTGCGGAGGGCATCTACGTGGAGCTGGGGACGAACCGCAGCTCTTGGTGGAGCGAGTTGAGCTCGGGGTGGCCGGAGTTGGCGCCGGCGACGACCTAGGCGGTCACCGGAGTTCGGGTGAAGGCGAACTCGGGGCTAGGGTGTGCGGTGAGGTGCGGGGAGTGCACGGTTGGACTCAACACAACGTGGTGAGTGCGTTGGACACCGTGAGTTGGCCGGAGGATGGCCGGGAGCACGTCGGCGACGAGATCCGCGGCGGTGCGTGCGAGTGATCTTCGTGCGGTGGCTACATGGCTCGGGGGCGAGAGAGGAAGGGTAGGAGGGGTAGCTAGGCTCACAGAGCACCCGTAAAGGTCACCGGCGGGGTCGCGGACGAGCTGATACGGCGGCGGCATTGAAGGGGATCTCCGGCAACGGCGAACTCGGGCGAGGTCGGTGCGGTGGACTCGGGCCTCACGAGCACGCGGGGCTTGGTTAGCTCGACGAAGTGGACGGCGGCGGTGCTCCTGGACACCACGAGACGGAGCACGGGCGGCGGGGAGCGCGGCTACAACGATGGAGCGGCAGCGGTGGCGTCGGCCATGGCTGGGGAG
>NW_025234777.1:0-6763 GCF_018294505.1 Triticum aestivum | reverse complement strand
TCTCCGGTTTGAGACCAATTTAATGGAGTACGACACTTACCACCATATAAAGCTTCAAAGGGTGACATTTTCAGACTGGTTTGAAAACTGGTGTTGTATGAGAAAACCGCATATGGCAGACAATCTTCCCATTTGGGTCCATGGGCTAAGGCACATGCTCGAAGCATATCCTCAAGGATTTGGTTTACTCACTCGGTCTGACCGTCTGTCCGTGGATGATAGGCGGTGCTATATTCGAGAGCGGTCCCCAAAGCTTGATGGAGTCGGGACTAAAATGCGGAGGTAAACAATGAACCTCGGTCCAAAGTGATTGTTCTGGGCACTCCATACAGACTAACAATCCGAGATACGTATAACTGTGCGAGTTGATCAGTGCGAAGGGTGGTGCGGATGGGAATAAAGTGAGCCACTTTTGTCAGCGTGTCCACTATGACCCATATAGCATCATTGCCTCGATGGGTTGTGGGTAGACCGATGATAAAGTCCATGCAGACATCGCCCATTTCCATTGTGAGACAGGTAGAGGTTGGAGAAGTCCGGCGGGTTTCTAGTGTTCTGCCTTTACTTGGTTGCAGATGTCACAACAAGCAACAAAATATGCGATGTACCTTTTCATTCCATCCCACCAAAATATCTGTCGAAGGTCTTCGCATATTTTGGTGTTGCCTGGGTGTATCGAATATGAAGATTCATGTGCTTCTGCCAACATTTTCTTCCTCAAATCTGCTTGCTCAGGTACGCATATCCTTCGTCGGAATCTAAGTGCACCTAGTGCGTCCTTTTAGAAATCTCGAGTCTTGCCTTCGCACAGAAGTTGGAAATATACTTGCAGACTCTTGTTGTTAGCCTGTGCCATGCGAATATCTTCTTCGAGAGTAGGAGTTACTTCCAAAATATTCGCGAGACCGGCATTTACAATTACCAAATTTAGCTGAATGATCTCTTGCTAGAGTTCTGGAGGCAAAGACTCCAGCATGGCATTTAAATTCGCAGGCTTCCGACTGAGAGCATCAGCAACCACGTTGGCTTTTCCCGGATCATAGTCCTTGACCAACTCGAGCCATCTTCATTATCGAAGGTTTAAGTCTGGCTGAGTAAAGATATATTTGAGACTCTTGTGGTTGGTAAATATTTTGGCATCTCATTCCGATGAGATAATGTCTCCAAGTCTTTAGAGAGTGCACAACCACGGCCAGTTCCAAATCATGTGTAGGATAATTTCCTTCAAGAGATCGTAGCTAGCGAGATGCGTAAGCTTTCGCCTTGCCGTCTTGCATAAGTATGCACCCAATACCTTTTCTAGATGTGTCACAATACACATCAAAGCTGTGGTAAATGTCTGGGAGTGTCAGGACCGGTGCTGTTGTCAATTTGGTTTCTAGCTCGTTAAAGCTCTGCTCGCAATCCTCAATCAATTCAAACTTCTTGTCTTTCTTGAGGAGTTCTGTCATTGGCTTGGAAATTTTGGAGGATCCTTCGATGGACCGGCGGTAGTATCCAGCTAATCCAAGAAAACTCCGGACTTCGGATACCGTCGTGGGTGCTTCCCTATCAAGCACATCTTTCACTTTTCTGGGATCTACTGCGATACCTTCTGCTGATAGAACATGCCCCAGAAATCTGACTTGTTTGAGCCAAAACTCACACTTGCTGAATTTTGCATACAGCTGATGGTCATGGAGTCTTTGTAAGACTGCTCGGAGGTGTTCCTTGTGTTCTTCATCACTTTTAGAGTATATGAGAATATCATCGATGAAAACCACCAGAAACTTATCCAAGAATTTCATGAACACCTTATTCATCATATGCATGAAAAAGGCGGGGGCATTTGTGAGACTGAAGGACATTACCGTATATTCATAGAGACCGTAATGGGTAGGAACGCGGTCTTAGGAATATCTTCCTTCTTGATCTTCAGTTGATGATATACGGTCCTGAAATCAATCTTGGAAAATATCTTTGCACGACTGAGCTGATCGAGCAAATCATCAATCCTTGGTAGTGAGTATTTGTTCTTGATGGTGACATCGTTCAACTGACGGTAGTCCACGCACATTCTTAGACCACCGTCTTTCTTGTATGCAAATATTGCAGGTGATCCCCATGGTGACAAACTTGGGCGGATATATCCTTTCTGCAACATCTCATCGAACTGCTTCTTTAATTCCACGATTTCGGAGGAAGGCATCCGATAATACTTTTTGTACAACGGTGCAGTCCCAGCCACAAGATCAATGGCAAACTCAAGTTCTTTGTCTGGAGGCATTCCGGGTAATTCCTCAGGGAATGCATCGGGAAATTCACTGACCACAGGAATCAGATCCAATTCTTCAGCTACCGTGGTAAGAACCATCTCCATTTTGGGTATACCTTTGCGGGCAATAAATTTTATGGTTCGGCCTTCTAGATTTGTCAGGGTGACTCCTCGAGTCGCACAATTTATGCATACTTGATACTGAGTCAACCAGTTCATTCCCAAAATAACCAACTTGGCAGACTCGATGACTATCAAGGTGGTTGGAAAACGGACTCCCTTGATATCAATTTCCAAATTTTTGCAAACCATATGGCTTTTGATCATAGATCCCGGGGATTGAACCAACATACTTTTTCCCAAAAGCGAGCAAGAAAATTTGTTTCGGGCAACGAAACTCCACGAAATAAAAGAGTGGGAAGCCCCAGAGTCAAATTAGATTATTGCAGGTATGTTATTAACGAGAAACATGCCAATGATGACTTTGGGGTTTTCCAAGGCTTCTTCTGCGGAGAGGTTATGAACTTGCCCTTGGATGGGCTTCTAAGTATAATATGGCCCCATGTGATTGACTTGCAGCCGGAACGGGGCATTTGACTTCTTGGGACACTGCCTGGCATAATGTCCGGTCAGGCCACAATTAAAACAGGCATTGTAACATTGACGCTCCTCGTGCACTGGACTGGTCATGACATTCTTAACTTGAGTAGTGGTCTTGTTCACATTCTGCTGCCAATTTGGTTTAAACTGCACTTGAGTCTGTTGCCAGGTATGGGCCTTCTGAATGGGCTGTCCGTCCTTCTTTGGCTCAAATTTGCGCTTGTGGTCATTATTTGCGGGGCGGTTGTCTTGCATAGGCTTGTATTCTCTTTCTGCAATGAGAACCTTGTTCACCAGAGACTGAAAATATGGAAAGTCGACCATGCAGAGAGCACTCTTGAGGTGTTGATTTAGTTCTCCAAGGAACCTCCGATCTTTCTTTCTTCCATGGCCACATCATAGAGGGAATAACGGGCTAGATGGTTGAACTTGTGCAAATATTCGCTTACTAACAGATTGTCTTGGGTGAGACCAAGAAATTCGCGTTGCTTGACCTTCATGATACCGGCTGGAATATGATACTTAAGAAACTGGTCCTCGAAATTAGTCCAAGTAATTTCTTCTCCCACAGGCCATAGAGCTTTAGCACTATCTCACCATATAGCGCGGCTCCTTCAAGATAGTGGGTAGCGAACGGAACCTTATTAGCTTTATCAGTGCGAGCAATATTAAGTTTCTTCTCAATAGTTCGCAACCAATCTTCTGCTTCTAACGGGTCAACCACTTGACTGAAAAAGGGAGGCTTAGTCCTTTAAAAATCTGACAGCTTGGAGTGATGGCCATTTGGATTTCCATTCTGTCCAACCATAGCTTGCACACTTTTTAACAACTCAATCAGATCATTGTTCCTTCTTTCCTCAAACATGTGCATAATTTGTTTAGTGGAGGGTGGATTTGGCGGTGGAGGCGGTGGTTGCGGATATGTCTCGGGGGAGTGTCCTACCTGTCTTGCTAAACGACGAAGAGGGACATCCTCACAAGCCTACGTGCTGCTGCCTCCCAGCGTCATCCGACTGTTTAGTTTTCCTAATAAGAGCAATCGAGATGAGTAACATCCAATCATGGAAAGAAAAGCCAGCGACAAACCCGGAAAAGCGAATGAACCAAAAAACACCGCGATCGAATAAAAAGTTCCAACATAATTATACATAGACTCATACATGAAAGTTAAACATCATGACGGGGCAACTACTTGCATACATGCATCATGGCTCATACAACTACATCCGTACATCACATGACCCCTGCTGTTACTCAGACGCTCTAAGACTCTGCCGGTGCTGCCGGATTCTCTCCTGAGTCAGACCCAGATCCTGAACTGAGGATGCCAACCGAAACCTCCGGGTTAAAGGTAACACGACGATGCTGGCTCGAGGGCTCTCCCTCAGGGGTAGGTGTGGAACGAGAAGGGATCATGGGAGTTGCGGGGGTAGCAAGAAGAGACTCCCACTCAGCAGGAGCACTGTGTGGGTTCACCGTAAGGTGCCCGAGCTACTCTGGGGAGTAACTGGAGAAATAGGCGAGTGAGAACTAGGCACAATATAAGGAGTAAATCCCATAGAACATGGAGTAGGGTAGGATTTAGTGGCGGCTAAAGCCGAACGAGCATGATTCAGCTCTCGAGCCAACTCGTGAATCAGAAGATAACTAGTTGTGATATATCGAGAAAGGTGGCTAGTGTCACTACCAGACACGGGATCAACAGAATGAAAGCGAACATGACCATCATCGTGAAGAGATGGGTAGAAACGGAAACCTGGGTGGTGCTACATCCGAGCCTCAACATAGCGTAACTCAACAAGAATCTCGAATGCAGCATACTGGACGGCCTGAGCTGAGGTGGATGCCTAACCGCTCCGAGAGGTCCGAGTGTAAGAACTCGCTAATGAACTGGTGCGCAGAGTAACCACGGCGTGATACTCATACACGGAGTCGGCTAGACACTCCTGGTACACCCGATATGCTGGGTCGTCACTGTGAGGGTACAGTTGATGCCACATGCTACAAAGAAGATGCAGAGAAGTGTAGGGCATTAGCTGCAACTGACATGGATATAACACCAGAGCCATCTACACTCACAACCATTTACCGGTTAGAAATAACAATAAGTCAAATGCATGCAATGTAGTGCAACATCCAGATGAAAATACTAACAACACTCATTAGCAACTAACTAACGTATACTTTGCGTGTCGGGGTCTAGCGTGTCCTATAGTTAGCGCGGCTCTGATACCAAGCGTTGAGGCACCCCAGCTCAGAGCGACCGGTTTACCTTGCATTGCCAACCCATATATCATGTCTTCTGGCAACACGCAACATCTTGGTACCGAAATCACCACTTTATTGAATCTAGTAGAAGCATAGTGTTACATTACATCAAGTAGCATGGCCAGGCGACACACTTGGCGGGGATGAACAATATTTATGTTATTTAGTGAATATAAAGGGCCTCGAGCATGACATCTACATGGCAGCGGAACAACGACATAGCGGGAGTCCATAGCACAGGGACACCGATGTGGACACGGTCAAGACACGGTAGCACTCTGATCCAGTTAGACTTTCCTGAAATCTGGCATAACACGCCTGGTTAGTACATTGAATGTACTTGCAAGCTCACAACAAACAAAACCATAATGACAAACAATATCATGACATTTAAGCAAGTTCAATGCAAAAATCAACATGCTACTCATGGAGTGACCAAACTTGTGCATTGAGTCACTCGGACTCTCTTACCAACAGGTTGCCTCGCAACCAACAGTGATCACGACTAGCCACGAACGGAACCACACTTGGTTCAACAGGTTACCTCATAACCACACAGTGATCACTCCCGGATCATAAGTAATCACTAGTAGAAAACGGAGCTTTAAAACCGGTTTGTAAGGGCCTTTAGTGCCGGTTATGGAACCGGCACTAAAGTGTGGGCACTAAAGCCCCCCCCCTTTAGTACCGGTTCGGCACGAACCGGCGCTAAAGTGCCACCACGTGGCGTGAGCTCGCGCCCTAGTATGGGGGACCTTAAGTACCGGTTGGTGTTACCAACCGGTACTAAAGGTTTTTCTTTTGAATTTTTTTTTGACAATTTTGGAAAAAAAATTGATTTTTTTTCGATTTTTAATTTTTCTGAATTATTTGATGATTTAGTCTCTAATCACCTCTCTTAACTGCTCAAGTGTGGATCACTCATTCCAAATCATCTAACTTCCCGACCGGTCACCCATCCCTCTCACTACTCCAGCCCGAGCACGCTTAACTTTCGGGTTCTATTCTCGTTCGTTTCCGAGTCTGCACTTGTTGTTTTCCTGACAATAGTAAGATGTCAATCCTATTAACCCTCAGGAGTTTAGCTTGAGCATGAAGTCACACATTTCACCGTTTGAGTTTGAAACTATTATTCTAAAAAAACAGTAATTATTTAGTAACGCTAATATTTCTTGAATAAGTTTGACCATAGTTTGACCAAAATTCAAAAAATTGAAATAATTATTTAGTAACACTAATATTCTTGAATAATTATGTAGTAACATTAATACTTATTGAATAAGTAGTTTGACCAAATTTAACCAATTTTTTTTAAAAAAACTGAAATTTGACCATATCTTTTTTTCCTTTTCGAATTTGAGGATTCTAAAAAATTCCAAACAGGCCGTAGGCGGTCTCCATCGGATGCGGTTTTTCGTGCTGAATTTTTTGATATATTATACGTTTTTCCCGACATCGTATGCAAAAGTTATAGCCGTTTTACATTTTCCCTACACTTTTTGCAAAACATGTCCAAATTTAAGTTTTCAAATTTTCCTAACTAGTAGATATAGTAATATAACTACCTCTCGAAGGATTTTATTTTTTGAAGTTTTTATCATGTTCTTTTGATTTTTTGAAAACTGAAATGGCGATACACTG
>NW_025234776.1:0-6764 GCF_018294505.1 Triticum aestivum | reverse complement strand
GGGGGTGCCCCGGTCGCATTGCGCCCCCAAGGGGATCAGCTCTCCACTGAGCCGTAAGTAAAGAGGGGGGTTTTAAAATGAGAGACATCCCTGTTCTATTTCTGAGGAAGATAGCCAAAAATTTACCTTGTAGTTCAGATCTCAGCCCTTCTCTGCAGAGCTCATCTTCAGGGGATCTTCGTCCGGCGATGATGGAGAGCGGAACGCCTCCCCCTGACGTACCGCCTTGCGGGGCGGGGGACCCTGAGGTGTCGTCACGAAGGGTTTCTCCAAATCCGGCAGGGCCAGAAGGCAGCCGTATTGCACCCTAGGGCCCTCCGTGTCCGGCCTTCGAAAGAGGCCATCGGACGAGTCCGGCACCGTCCGGCGCACGGTCGGAGGAGCTGAAGGATCTGCTGGGGCGAGCGTCTATCTCAGAAGAACACCGTGCGTTGATGGATACAGTGATTAGAAGAATTTCATCCATGGAGAGCAGGTTGTACGAGGCCGCCAGGAGTTTGCTGACAGGCTTTGAGGTACGTGAAATGATGTACCTTTTGACAGATCCGCATATATAAGATGCACCCTGTATAGATAGTAGCCCCTGAGACTCGGTGTGTTGTCAAAAATGACGGCGCGCCGAGGATCATAATCCCAGGTGTGATATGTTGCCTTTCCTATGTAGGTGGCGAAGTGTCCGGTGCCTAGCCGGACTGATAAATTTGCCGAGCTAAAGCGGCAACTTGACGTGGCAGATGCCGACATCGCGCCTGTCAACAAGTGGCTGGACGAGGCACAAGGTATGTAATTTCGAAGACACCTGGTAAGGGGAGCCTGATGCCCATACCTTATAACATGTGTGCTTGATGCAGATGGTGCCGCTGCCATGGAGAACCTTCGGGCGGAACTTGCCCGAGCCAAGGAGCAGGCCAGGATAAGCGATGCGGCTTCCTTAAAGGCGGTTGAAGAGCTGAAAGCCGAACATGCTGCTCACTGTCAAAGCAAGAAGGAAATGGCCGAGATGGCTGTAAAGTTGGAGAATGCTGCCGACCGCTGCAAGCTTCTTGAAAAAGAAGATCGTGTGGCACAGAAGGACCTAGAGAAGGTCACTACCGAGGCCAAGGATACTCGCTCTGCGATGAGATCTATGAAAGAGGAGCTGCGTCAGGCCGGAGATATCACGGCTGGAAAGCCCTATATGCTACAGATGAAGTTCGGGGATCCTAAATATGCTCCGCTGGATCGGAAGTGGAGTGTGGCGAACACTTATCTGGACTTGGCGGCGAGTGCCGCGGACGCGACCGAACACTTCCGGGATCGAAATGACCAGGAAGTGGAAGAACTTTTTTTGTCGCAGTTCCACAATCCAGAGCGCCCACTTTCTGTATCTGATCATTTGGCCGCATGGGCAGAGCTGAACAGGTTATCCGGACTCGCCATGAAGCATGTCGTGAGTCATCTTTGGCCGAAAAGGCCCAAGCCGAAGAATTATTTTAGCTTGGTGCAGCAGTTCCTTGGTGCGGTGCCGCATATTAATGCAATGAAGAGGTCAGTGTGCATAGAGGGTGCGCAGATGGCTCTTGCCCGTGTGAAGACATACTGGGCGGATATGACGGCCACTGCTGTTGCATCCCAAGATTCGGACGAGAGCCGAGTACCTGCCGAGCACTATTTCCAGGAAGTTCTGCAAGGCGCTCGTTTAATACAGACGCAATGCTCGAAGGATGTTATATTCGAATAACATGTATTATTGAAAAACAATGTTTCGATGGAATATAAAAGCATTTTATACTTGTGCTTTCAAGAATTAGAATACCTCCTGTGCGGCCGTTAATGTATATGTGTATATAACCTGAAATATGGCAGTCGTTGGCTTCAGCCCCCACGCATATAATGCGGGGGTGTTCGCAGAAGGCGCATTTTCACACTTGATCCAACGTCTTGGTCCTATAAAGGAGGTGATAGCACAGTGAACTAGGCAACCGGACTATAATGCTTTATCACTTTCACTTAGCCATAGGAGTTTGATCGTGGGGCTACTATATAGCCCCTAGGGGCACCGCGCTCACCCGAATTCGGGGCGCGTGTGTGCCTGACCGGGAAACGGCCCTTCGTTAATGCGGAGGAATCCTAAAGATTCCAGCAAGTCATCGAGTGGTTGACCAGTCTCACGCTATATCATGACAGTCAGTTTTCGGCTTTCTCTACTGAGGTGCTCGCCTGGCCGAACCGGGGCACAATCGCAGTAGTTCTCCTGGTGCCGCCTTAGCCGATAGAGCGGAACGTAAGGCAGCAAAACACAGGAGCCGGGCAAACCCAACATTTGACCAAAGACATGATTCGGAGCTGATGCATATAAGGCCAAACTCACGACGCCGAACACTCCTAAGGTATTCGGTCTTTATGAAAACAGGCTGAACAAAGCCCTGGTAAGAAGCCCCTGGTGTCCAGGTACGCGCAAAATTCTGACGTGACCACATGCCAAGATGCCAGCCTCCTCCTCGGTTATAACAAAAAATCGGGGGATGTTATCAACAAGAGACTGTAAAAAATGTTTACACAGGGTCTTAATCTGAAAAGAATCCTTGGAATGGGTCCCTACTGCACGTATGCGCATGTGTCTCCGTTGTGCCGTATCCTGGACGGGTGTAGCACGGTGTTCATCTGTAAAAGAGAGGAACTTAGTTGAAAACAATTGTGCAAAAAAATCTATGTTATATTGAATAAACAAAGTATAATTCAAAAAATGGGTAGAATTGAGCTTTATTGTCTCTTGTTGTATACGCACGGAGCCCCTTGTACAGGGGTATGTGGCTAGTAAGCCTTTGTATGTTTACGCCGCACTCGTCTAGCCATGTCCGGGGTCTTGAACGACCTGTTTAGGTGCTTTGACTAGTAAAGCTGGTTTAGTGTGTGGCTGTCAAGGCAGCCGCACAATCTTCCGCGCTCGAGGAACACTCGATATTTCCATTTAATGAGATGATGCCTCGCGGACCGGGCATTTTAAGTGTAAGGGATGCATAATGCGGTATTGCGTTAAAGCGGGCGAAAGCTTCGCGTCCTAGTAGTGCTTGATAGCTACTTGTGAATGGGGCGATGTGGAAGGTTAGCTTTTCACTTCGGAAGTTGTCGGGGAAGCCGAACGTAACTTCTAACAAGAGGGAACCCGTACAATGGGTATCTGGGCCTGGCGTTACCCCTTCAAAGGAAGTGTTGCCATGCCGAATTATTGTTGGGTTTATCCCCATTTTGAGGATTGTGTCCTGGTATAGCAGGTTTAGATCACTACCGCCGTCCATTAGGACTTGGGTAAAGTGGAGTCCGTCAATTATCGGGTCTAATACCAAGGCAGTCCAGCTTGCGCTCCGGATACTTCTAGAGTAATCCTGATGGTTGAAGGTGATTGGTTGTAATAACCAGTGGCGAGACTCCTCTGGGACAGGCCGCATGGCGCGTATCTCCATAGGCGCCACTCTGTTTTTCCCTTTTGTCACGTGAAGTGAATTTACTGGTTTGACTTCTTGCGGGAACTTCTTTTGCTCTCCGGTGCTCTGCTTGTGGGGTTCGTCGTCGTCCTCACTTGGTATGTCAAGCCCCTTGTGTTCGGCATTAAGTTTGCCGGATTGCTTGAAGACCCAACAATCTCTGTGGGTATGGTTTGCTGGCCTCCCGGGAGTACTGTGGATTTGGCATATTTTGTCCAAGATTTTGTTGAGGTTAGAAAGCTCGACCCTATTATCCTTGGGGGGCGGCTTTTTCTGATTCTACCGAGAGCTTTTGAATCCGGCATTGACTGGCGTGCTCTTCGGGCTGCTTCCCTTGGTCCGGCGCTGGTCCTTGCTACGTTGCGGTTTCCCGTTTCCATCCCTAGATTCAGATGTACTTGGATCGCTGGTGCTGCTCCTTGCCAACCAGTTGTCTTCTCCTGCGCAAAAGCGGGTCATGAGGCTTGTTAGTGCGGCCATTGTTCTTGGCTTTTCTTGGCCGAGGTGTCTGGCGAGCCATTCGTCTCGAACGCTATGCTTGAAAGCTGCTAAGGCTTCGGCGTCCGAACAGTCGACTATCTGGTTCCTTTCAGTAAGAAATCTGTTCCAGAGTTTCCGGGCTGACTCTCCGGGTTGTTGAGTTATATGACTTAGATCGTCTGCATCCGGAGGTCGGACATAAGTCCCTTGAAAATTTGCCCAAAAAGCATCCACGAGCTCTTCCCAACTTCCTATGGTGTTTTCGGGAAGGCTTTTAAGCCAATGCCGGTCTGGTCCTTTGAGCTTGAGGGGTAAATATTTTATGGCGTGGAGGTCATCTCCTCTGGCCATGTGTATGTGGAGGATAGAATCCTCAATCCAGACTCCAGGGTCTGTTGTTCCATCGTATGCCTCTATGTTTACGGGTTTGAATCCCGCTGGAAATTCATGATCCAGCACCTCATCGGTGAAACATAGGGGGTGTGCGGCACCCCTGTATTTGGGTGTGTCGTGATGTTCGGATACTTGTTGCGTTGCATTGCTTACTAGAGCTTGCTTTCTTGGCCCATAGATAGATCTGGCTGGGCCGTCTTTTTGATGCGAGTCCTTGTGCGGATCACGTGCCGGCTTGAGTGCGGTGCCCATTGCCGCTCTATGTTGGCCATAGGGTTGTTTACCCGACTGGGTGTTTTCCTTATTCTTTGATTGCGGGGGCTCTAAGGCCTCCTCGTCAAATTCTGGTAGTAATTTTCGCTTCAGATAGCTCTTTGTGTGGCGGCTGTCACCGTATTTGTCTGCGGTGTTGAGTACTTTGCCCCATCTAATTCTGAGTGCCTCTTCCGCTGCTTTGAGCTTCCGCTTCTGCTTTTTCAGGATACACGCGGTGGCGACGAGCCTTTGGTGGAGGTTCTTCTGCTCCAGCAACTTGTCCGGCCTGAGGTCGTCCGGACTATTATCTTCGCCGGGGACGGGTTGTTCGGTTTGTTTACCCAAGTTGCCCTGTTCGGACGATTGCCCGATGGCATGTTCGTCGTCCGCCGGTTCGCCCTGCTCTATGGCTGGGTCTCTGTTGAGGTGGGGTTTGGCGCGGCGCTTATGCCGCCGCTTTGATTGCTTTTTGAGGGAACGATCCCTCGTTGCGTCCCTTTGTTCCTCCTCGTCGTTTCTTTTAGGTGTGCCCACCATGTATACATCGTGAGATGAGGTGGTTGTCCAGTGCCCAGTAGGCGCTGGTTCTTGGTCGTCTCCTTCATCAGCGTCCATACCGTTGATGTCTTCAGAGTCGAAGTCGAGCATGTCGGTTAAATCATCGACAGTGGCTATGAAGTGGGCGGTGGGTGGGCTTCGAATTACTTCACCATCCGTATCCCAACCTTGCTGACCATAGTCTGGCTAGGGCTCTCCTGATAAAGAGAGAGACTGTAGTGAATTCAGAACATCGCCAAAGGGCGAGCGCTAAAAGATGTCCGCGGCGGCGAACTCCATGATCGGCGCCCAATCGGGTTCGATCGGCAGGGGTGCGGAAGGCTCGGAGTCGAGAAAGGAGTCCGGCACCTTGGAGTCACGAGTTCCGCGAGGGACAAGGCTGGTGTTCGGTTCGATCGTGGTAGAGATTGCGGCCCCCGAGGCGGTGTCCTGCCACCCGTCTTCGATTGGCCCAGCCGGCTCCGTGCTAAGGGTCAGAGCGGACACTAGGGCGTCCTCCTGGGCACTGTCCGGCGGCAGAGCTAGATCATGCCCATCGTGACAGTGCGGCGCGCTCGGCTGTGGCTCAAACCCGTCGAAGTTCAAGTCACCGCGCATGTCAGACGTGTAGTTAAAACTTCCAAACCTGACCTGATGGCCAGGGGCGTAGCTTTCGATCTACTCCAGATGGCCAAGCGAATTGGCCCGCAGTGCAAAGCCGCCGAATACGAAGATCTATCCGGGGAGAAAAGTCTCACCCTGGACCGCATCGTTGTTGATGATCGGAGGAGCCATCGGGCCTAAAGGCGACGACACAGAGGAACTCTCAATGAAAGCACCAATGTTGGTGTCAAAACCGGCGGATCTCGGGTAGGGGGTCCCGAGCTGTGCGTCTAGGCGGATGGTAATAGGAGACAGGGGACACGATGTTTTTACCCAGGTTCGGGCCCTCTCGATAGAGGTGAAACCCTACTCCTGCTTTATTAATATTGATGATATGGGTAGTACAAGAGTAGATCTACCACGAGATCAGAGAGGCTAAACTCTAGAAGCTAGCCTATGGTATGATTGTTTTTCGTCCTACGGACTAAAACCCTTCGGTTCATATAGACACCGGAGAGGGCTAGGGTTACACAGAGTCGGTTACAATGGGAGGATATCTACATATCCGTATCGCCAAGCTTGCCTTCCACGCCAAGGAAAGTCCCATCCGGACACGGGACGAAGTCTTCAATCTTGTATCTTCATAGTCCAGGAGTCCGGCCAAAGGTTATAGTCCGGCTATCCGCACACCCCCTAATCCGGGACTCCCTCACTCCTCCTTCGGATCCTCCTGTGTCAAAGACGGGCATTCAATATGTGGGAGTTCAATTCGGCCAAACACCAGATGCTGCGAGAGCTCTTCGACACGACGCACAAAGAAGTCTGGAAGGTGTTGTTCAAGGCCGTCGAAGTACCTCCTCCCACTACCGAGGACCGCGGACTCAGCACAAAGCGCCCCGCCAATCCGGTAAGCTCTCTATAATTCAAAAGATGTGCCTTTCCCAGTATGTTCGTGGCAGGAATTTAAGCCACCATGCTGATTTAACAGGACTATGTGGCGACAATGGAGCGGATCGACTGTCCGGCTCCACT
>NW_025234775.1:0-6767 GCF_018294505.1 Triticum aestivum | reverse complement strand
AATTTTTTTTTTAAAAATCAGCAGTTGAAAATTGTTACATATATTATTTGCAAAAGTTGCATAACCCCAGTTTGCTTGCAGTGCATGGACCTTAAATTAAACTTGTTCTGTGATTTACATGTTGCACTATTTTTCGTTAAATTAAAATTGTTACATATATTATTTAAATTAAACTTGCAGTGCATACCAAATCTTCTACAGTACTATTTTTCGTTGAGTACATATATATAAGTGCACTAACATGATGTACAATTGCGATTCTTATTGCAGAAATCGATGAGCTTTGCATCTGAAGCATCTGAGGTTAGTCATCTGGTTTCATATTCTGTTGCATTGTGCATTAGAGCATCACTTTTTTGTGCATATGCTAGTTTCTATTTATCAGGGTCAGTGAACTTTTCTGCATGAATACTTTGCAATACCTACAACTGCAAGAGATGTTTTTTGAAGAGCAAAACTAATTGTGATAGTTGCTGCCTTGAGTTCATTGGCTTCATTCCTCCTGTAAACTACTAAATATTGGAGTTGGCAGCATTATCTTGTTTTCAGAATGAAGGTCAAATAAGGTTGTACAATCCTTGTATTATGCCCTTACAAAATATTGTAAACCATTATATGCCTCTTGACCCACATGTTAGACACGGGGTGGCTGCATGTTGTAGGCATATGCCTTTTTTTCAGCTTTGCAGAGACGTACAATGTTCAGGATATCGGTAACTTGTAGCTGCTCAGTCGGTTGAGGAGTAGGGATTAATCGGGGAATCGACCTATTAACTGAATTTATCGGTAACCCATTTATCGGTAGGTTAATTAGGGCCATATCTATATATCTTCGCTTCAAAGATGGAGCATTTGCAGTGCTAGAAGCAGCCACAGATTGCTAAATATCAACAAATAGTCAAATACATCACATTAGACAATAAGCAGCAGCAGAATATAGGAAGCAGCAGCAGCAGCAGCAGTGAAGGAGAGGCAATAAGCAGCAGTAGCAGCAGCATATAGCATAGATCAGATTGCTGCTCGGAGAGTAGTGGCGGCGGCGATGGCTGCTCCAGCCTTCTCCAACGAGGCTTACTACTACAGGAGGGGAGGGGAGGGGAGGGGAGAGTGAGAAGGGAGGGAACGGGCTGTGACCTAAACACCCAGTTTTGGGGTAAAGGAGGGAATGGGCCAAACTTTTGGGCCCAAATTTCTCTCTCCAGTTAATTGGCCCAGTGGGATAAATCAGCCTTAATCCGCTAGACCAGTTAACGCGAAGGATATGCTGTTATCACATCCGCGACCTACGGAATCAGGATTAACTGGCCAATTAACTTAAATATTGGCTGATATTTTGAACAGTGGGGACATATAGGGATGTTACCCTGTCAATCTACTAATTTTCAGTTTCTTTGGCATTGACAATAAATCGATTTCACCTTCTGATGTAGGGAACATAATCTAGTCAGTATTTCTGGAATGCTAAGTGTAGGTGTGTCGGCCGGCCCAATGCCACGCTAGATCGAAAGAATGAAAAGACACAAGAAGCCTAGTAAATCCTTCGCATTTTGCGACCATTCCCGCGAGGACTACGATTCGGAGCAGAACCCAGTTTCATCCTAATAAATAATCTTGATTATAGAACTGCTCTCTTCCATCCTCCCGCATACGTACATTCTTTAATGTGGATGCGTGCCAGGTGCCAATAGTGCCATAGAATCTATGTCCTCTTGAGTGTTAACATCATGGCCTCTTCTTGGCATCTCTTTGTCCTACCAGGAAGACTATTCTTCAGCACTATAGCACATGAGATCGACATGTTTTTCTTGTAACCGCATGGTCTACTTAATTCTACTAGAAGAGTACTTTTATAGATGTAATCATGTAGATGAGGAGGAAAGTAATAGTGTAAGTACATCAATGCATGCTGACACAATTCAGTTTCATGGGCCTTGGTTGGCTGAGTCCTATGCACCATGCCCCATAATCAAGCTCCCTTTAACTCCCTGATTTAGCATCATTCGCATGTGAAGCATGTATATATTAACACATTTGCATGCATGTCCAGGATTAGCTACCCCTTTCTGCTTTATGCATTTCTTAATATATATTGATCTAGTGCAGGAAGTTCCACCACTGGATTTAAACGAACTCCTTGCGTATTTTCTAAAGCAATCTGGACCATTGTTTGACCAACTTGGTATAAAAAGAGGTAAGGGGCCTTATTTTAGTTCAACAAAATCTAAGGTCTGCAGAATATTGGAATATATGTGTGTGAGCTTGTGCCGTACTGATTTTTTTCTTCTCGTGTGGAATAGATGTGTGTGACAAGCTGGTGGAGTCTCTATGCAGCAAGCGCAAGGACCACTTTGCATGTGATCCGTTGTCAACTAGTGAATCATCTTCCTTCAGAAATGACAATACTTGTGATGAACTTGATCTAAGAATAGCTAGCGTCCTTCAGAGTACAGGGCATCATTATGAAGGTGGGTTTTGGGATGATGGGCAAAAATATGATGTAGCTGACAAGAGACATGTTGCCATTGTCACTACCGCCAGTCTTCCCTGGATGACGGGAACAGCTGTAAATCCTTTGTTTCGAGCTGCATACTTGGCTAAATCTTCCAAGCAATATGTAACCTTGATGGTGCCCTGGCTTTGCAAGTCAGACCAAGAGCTCGTCTATCCGAATAACATGACTTTTAGTTCTCCAGAAGACCAAGAAACTTATATAAGGAATTGGCTGGAGGAAAGAGTTGGATTTAAAACCGACTTCAGAATATCATTCTATCCTGGAAAGGTAGGGTCTCTTTTTTAATCCATAATGTCAAACGCTATGTGTTTTAGTTGTCTAATCATTTATCCGCCCTGGCTGCAGTTTCAGAAAGAAAGGAGAAGTATAATTCCTGCTGGGGACACTTCACAATTTATACCATCAAAGGAAGCTGACATTGCAATTCTGGAAGAGCCTGAGCACCTGAACTGGTACCATCATGGAAAGCGTTGGACTGATAAATTTAATCATGTCGTCGGTGTTGTGCATACAAATTACTTGGAGTATATCAAGAGAGAGAAGAATGGTGCTATTCAAGCTTTTTTTGTCAAGCACATTAACAACCTTGTTGCCAGAGCTTATTGCCATAAGGTAATTATAAGTATGGTACTATGACTACTATGTTTATTGCGATGTTCGAGTGGACACAGTGTGAACTCTTCTTCACATATATACATATATTCAATAACTATGTGCTAGGTTGTTTTTCCTTACTGAGCTGGTATTGATACGTGTAGGTTTTGCGACTATCTGGGGCTACTCAAGATCTAGCCAGATCCATGATCTGCAATGTACATGGTGTTAATCCCAAGTTTCTGGAGGTTGGGGAGAGAATAGCAGCAGAGAGGGAATCTGGCGAGCAGTCCATGTCCAAAGGAGCTTATTTTCTGGGGAAGATGGTCTGGGCCAAAGGCTACAGAGAACTGATAGATTTGCTTGCGAAGCACAAGACGGATTTGGACGGTTTCAAACTGGACGTCTATGGAAACGGTGAAGATTCAGTAGAAGTGCAATCAGCTGCCAAGAAGCTGGATTTAAATCTTAACTTCCATAAAGGCCGAGATCATGCAGACGATTCTCTTCATGGGTAAAGATCCGAACCATCCAGCTTTGAAAACGTATGCCTTGTACATCTGCGATGTCATTGATCTGAATGCTTCTTCCTTCTTGTGTTCTTTTTCCAGGTACAAGGTTTTTGTAAACCCGAGCATTAGTGATGTCCTCTGCACCGCCACTGCTGAGGCACTAGCCATGGGCAAGTTTGTGGTCTGTGCGGATCACCCATCCAATGATTTCTTCAGATCATTCCCAAACTGCCTGACGTACACGACGTCAGAGGATTTTGTTGCCAAAGTGAAGGAAGCAATGACCCGCGATCCCCAGCCCCTCACACCTGAGCAGCGGTACAACCTTTCGTGGGAGGCTGCGACCCAGAGGTTCATGGAGCACTCAGAACTGGACAAGGTCCTGAGCAGCAATGGTGATTCTGCCAGCACCTCTGGAAGCAGCGTCGATAGGAGGATGAAGAAATCAGCCTCATTGCCAAACATGTCGGACATCGTGGATGGCGGCCTAGCATTTGCCCACTACTGCTTCACGGGCAGCGAGCTCCTCCGGCTGTCGACTGGGGCGGTGCCCGGGACCCTGAACTACAATAAGCAACATAGCGTGGACATGCACCTGCTGCCCCCTCAGGTACAGAATCCTGTATATGGCTGGTAAGACAGAACCACTGCTGTTAGTAGTACATAGATAGGTCTGTAATTTGTGACACTAATTCTTTTTCCTCCTCTCCTCAATGCCAACGGCAAAGCCTTGTTCATTATTATCAATATGAACTACAGACTACTTGTAGCACTAGATAAGAGTTGTGTATTCGATCCCTTGAGTTTTGATGGCCATTTTTCACTGGGACGCTCACATCTTTGTATGGCTGGTACAGTAGCAATGAGAATCCTATGCCCATTTCCCTGTGTCTGCACCGAAACTGGCCTGCGTCGCTCCTCGCATGCGTGTACCGCACTGGTGCACTCATACGCTGCTCCACTGTTTTCTATCTATCTACTCCGACTTGTATGCGGTACAGTATGCTCTAGTGGTACCATGATTGATTTCATGACAGGTAGAGCTTGGAATGTCTGCCTGGTACCACTACAGTACGCCTTCACACTGATGGCTCTTGGGGAGAGGGCTCTGCCGTCGATGCCACGTCACCCCTGCCCACCCAGCATGTGTTGTTGGTTGGCCCAACTGCTGCCTGCTGCATCACCTAGGTAGGTTGGTACCCCTACCCAGTACTGGCATGCCAGTTGTGGGCCTCGGGCCTCTGACGAGTGAGCCCTTCTCCCCCCTGCCACCACTATTGGTAGTACTGGGCTGTCTGCAAATTGCAATGGCGATTGATTTAATTTTGGATTTGGAATGGTGATGCGATGGCTGCGTGTCTGCTGCTGCTGCTCTGCGATGGCCGCGAGGACCATACGCAGTCTTGTGTGCGGCACGGTGTGGTGGAGTCAGTCATTATGAGACTGGACGAGTGGTGTGGGGCTATCTCTGGTTCTGAATCTGAATGCAGTGAGTACAGTACGATGGAGCCAAATCCGGAGACCGGTCGAGGGTTTCCATCGCAACGCATCACAGCAGGTGGTTGGTTGTATGGAATGGAACCATGGGTTAGTCGTTGATGCTCAAATTCGAACCGAATACCAGAACTTTCTGGAGCCGTCCAAGCTCTCACGTTCCTGCAGGGAAAATGAACCTTGAGTACACGAATGAAAGCCACCGTTGCTGCCTGTGCATTTGTTCGTTCCTTGCTTCACCTGCGGACAGGAGCCGGATTTTTTGGGATCCTTTCCCTCAACTGCCCGACCTCGCATTTGTTGTCCCATTTTCTCGCGTTGGTTTGTTTGCTTTTGCTAGACTAGATCACCATCGTCACCATCACCGTGCTATGCGACTAGTAGGGTTTCCGATTGTACCATGCAGGGGGAGAGGGGGTGACGGCAGCTCACATGATCTCATGATTAACTTAGCCGTGGTAGACGATGAGTAGCTCCACGACCAGACGGGACAGGACGGGACGGGACGTCGACACGTCGTGGTTATCTTCTTCTTCGCCTTGAGCTCTTGGTAGCAAAAAAAGAAAGAAAGTACCGCGAGCAGTGAAAAATCAGCGTGCCGAAAGTAGAGAGAGATATGACTAAGAGTACGACCGCCTTTGCTTCCGTTCGACGCTCCGTCTGAATCTTTATTTACTGTTCGGATTTGGAGGCTCAGGTTTTCACTGTGGTCTCGCGCTGCATTGCCCAAATGGGACGGCAGCAGTGACGAGAGGGAATAAAACTGTGCTGGTACATGCTGCAATGGGGGCCAACCCATGCCCAAGCTCATGGGTGCCGCCCTTCGTCCGTGCCACTGCCTTTCTTGCCTTCCATGATGACGGCTTTAATCGATGAGAGGGGCCGAGGCGACACGTCCACGTCGGGTATCCGTCCAAACGGAACGGCAACACAAACGTTTGGGAGGCGACACGTCACGTCAGCCATGAGCGACCACCGCTGCGCTTTATTTGCTGACCGCATGCATGATACAGTACTAGATCCCAAGTGCCGTGCAATCCAGTACGCACGTTGCGGCCATTTCGCGTCCTGTAGGATGTCAGGCCAACTCCAGCGCACGACTTCAAACGAACGTCTATTTTAACCTGCTTTTGTTTGTTTGGGACAGTAATGAGGTCGCTCATGTCCGCTTGGGGTTGTTGCTGTGTCGGTACGGCCAACGCACGGCCGCACCTCAAATCATGTTTGAAGTGGATGTGATTAAAAAGATCGCAAAAACTAAAAAAGCCAAAAATATTGTGTACGTTGTACGCAGGTAACCCTGTACAGCCCTGTACGCAGGTTGCGGCCATTTTGTTTCTTGTAGGGCGTCAATGTGTCGTTGTCGTACGTACACCTTAGCTAAATGACCTTTGGGCTTTGGTCGATCCTCTCTTGGTGGCGTATGAGCACCTCGTACCAACTGTAGATGAAAAGGAAAGAATTTTGGCTGCGGGCTCCTAGCTTATTCCATATGTGATAGACGTGGCCACTGCTGAAGCACAAGTTTTTTTTTTAGAAAAAGGCGTTTGCCCGGCCTTAGACTGAGGCCCTTACAGGTTCACAAGATAAATAATCCAACAAAGAAAGCAAATAGGGGGGTACGCCTCCATTTCCAAAAAACAAAGAAAGCAAAT
>NW_025234774.1:0-6767 GCF_018294505.1 Triticum aestivum | reverse complement strand
TTTGGAGATATTTGAGCATTTAAATATTTTATATTATTTTAAATGCCCAAATTCAAATATTTATGATTTAATTCAAAAACCCTAGGATGGCCTAGGAAAATGTGCACCATTTTTGGCAGAGGTTCTGAACCAAGACAAAAATGATGGGCATTTTAGAAGGGCATTTCAGGTTCATTGAAAAATTATTTTAGTAACCCTAGTTGGTTTCAGAGGGGACTGGGGGTTCTGTCATCCCCATTTCAAGTTTCTGATGAAAGAGTAAACATGATGCAACACTCTAATGCATGACTAGCTAGGGTGTGACAACTCACCCCCACTCAAAAGAATCTCGTCCTGAGATTTGGGTTCCTCCGAGAAGAAGGCGGGATATTCAAGTCGAAGACGATCCTCCCTTTCCCAAGTTGCTTCATCCTCAGAATGATGAGACCACTGAACTTTGAGGAACTTGATATTATGACGTCGCGTGGTACGTTCGGCTTGATCGAGGATACGAATGGGGTACTCTCGATATGTAAGATCATCTTGGAGATCAAGTGTTTCGTGGTCCACTTCACGGATAGGATCCGAGATGCAACGCCTGAGTTGAGAAACGTGGAAGACATCGTGAACTCTGGAGAGGTGCGGGGGTAGTTCCAACTGGTAAGCAACTTCTCCTCGTTTGGCAAGAATGCGAAATGGTCCAATGTAACGAGGAGCCAATTTGCCTTTGATACCGAAACGATGGGTTCCCTTCAGAGGGGTGACCCGAAGATAAGCCTTCTCGTCGACCTCGAAAGTCATAGCCCTATGCTTTCGGTCATATTGACTCTTTTGACGAGATTGGGCTGTTTTCAACTTTTCACGAACGATACGAACTTGTTCTTCTGCTTCCTGAATCATATCCGGGCCAAAGAATTGTCTTTCCCCGGTCTCTGACCAGTTAAGGGGTGTTCGACATCGTCGTCCATAGAGAACTTCAAACGGGGCTTTACCCAAGCTAGATTGATAGCTGTTGTTGTAAGCGAATTCGGCAAATGGAAGGCACTTCTCCCAGTCCATTCCGAAAGAGATAACGGAGGCTCGAAGCATGTCTTCTAGAATCTGATTGACGCGTTCCACTTGACCACTCGACTGAGGGTGGTAAGCGGTGCTGAAGGAGAGACGGGTTCCCATAGCATTTTGGAAGCTTTCCCAAAATCGAGAGGTGAAAAGACTTCCTCGATCCGAGTTAATTTCCAAAGGAACACCATGGAGAGACACTATTCGGGAGATGTATAAATCTGCCAGCTGACTAGCGGTTATACTCTCACGAACAGGTAAGAAATGAGCTACTTTGGAAAGACGATCGACCACGACGAAGATAGCATTATTCCCTCTCTTGGTCCTGGGAAAACCGGTAATGAAATCCATACCAATTTTATCCCATTTCCACTCAGGAATAGCTAAGGGTTGAAGGGTGCCAGCAGGCCGTTGATGCTCTGCTTTTACACGATGACAAACGTCGCAATTAGCAATATACTGAGCAATTTCTCTCTTCATCCTAGTCCACCAGAACCTCTGGCGTAGGTCCTGATACATCTTAGTACTACCGGGATGAATGGTGAGAGGAGATTCATGAGCTTCCTTAAGGATTAAACGCCTTAGGTTGCGCACCTTGGGAACCACTAGTCGATCCCCGAAGTATACTACCCCTTGATCATCAATGGAGAAACAATTCGCAATTCCTTTCTGAATGTTTCTCTTGATGCGGGAGATTCCCGGGTCTACCTTCTGTACCTTGATAATTTGATCCGTAAGGGTAGGTTTTGCCACCAAGGTGGAAAGAGAACCTTGAGGTATAATGTGAAGGTTAAGCTTCCGAAATTCCTCATGGAGAAGCGGTTGACTTTGTTGTAACATCAGGTTGTTCCAATAAGATTTACGACTTAGCGCATCAGCCATGACGTTGGCTTTCCCTGGGGTGTAGGTTACTCCTAAGTCGAAGTCTGTGATCAATTCAACCCAACGTCTCTGCCTGAGATTCAAATCCGGTTGGGTGAAAATGTACTTCAGGCTTTGGTGATCAGTGAATATTTCGCAACGATTACCGAGGAGGCAATGTCGCCAGGTCTTAAGTGCATAGACTACGGCTGCAAGCTCTAGATCATGAGTAGGATAATTCTCCTCATGTGGGTGCAATTGCCGTGAAGCATAGGCAATTACGTGTCGATCTTGCATAAGAATGCAACCTAGTCCTTGTCGCGAGGCGTCGCAGTAGATAACAAAGTCCTTGGAGAAGTCTGGCGGTACCAGCACGGGAGCAGAGGTCAGGCGTCTTTTCAGTTCCTGAAAGCTGTGCTCACATTGTGGAGTCCATTCGAACTTCTTATCTTTCTTGAGGAGTTCGGTTAGAGGTTTAGCAACTTTGGAGAAGTTCTCGACAAAGCGACGGCAATAGCTCGCTAAGCCTAGAAAACTCCGAACTTGCTTGACCGATTCGGGTGGAGTCCAATCAAGGACGGCTTGAACTCGCTCAGGGTTAACAGCAATACCTTTACCAGATATTACATGACCCAGATAGGTCACTTCTGGCAACCAGAATTCACATTTAGAAAATTTGGCATAAAGGCGATGCTCTCGAAGTTTCTGCAACACTAGCCTTAGATGTTCGGCATGTTCTTCCTCGTTCTTGGAGTAGATGAGTATATCATCGAGATAAACTACGACGAATTTATCCAAATACTCCATGAAGATTGAGTTCATTAACCGAGAAAAGGGTGGCTGGAGCGTTGGTTAATCCGAAGGACATGACGGTGTACTCGTATTGGCCATAACGAGTAACAAAGGCCGTTTTAGGAATGTCCCCGTTTCTGATTTTGATTTGATGGTAGCCCAACCTCAAATCCATCTTGGAGAAGACTGAGGATCCAGCGAGCTGATCATACAGGTCGTTGATCCTGGGAAGCGGGTATTTGTTTTTGATTGTGACCAAATTGACAGGTCGGTAATCTACAACCATCCGGTCCGTACCATCCTTCTTCTTGACGAATAGGACGGGGCAAGCCCACGGAGATGAACTAGGTCGGATGAAACCCTTTTTCAAGGACTCATCGAGTTGCTTCTTAAGCTCGGCTAGTTCTAGTGGTGCCATCTTATAAGGTCTTCTAGCAATCGGAACGGTTCCTGGAATGAGGTCTATTACGAACTCAACATCCCTGTCAGGTGGAACACCTGGCAATTCCTCTGGAAAAACATCCGGGAAGTCACGGACTACCGGAACGTCCTCAAGGTCTGGCAAAGGGCTGGCGTTAAGAGAATATAATTGTCGCTTGGCTATTCGGGTCAAGACATTGACTATCTTCCCCGAAGGATGGGTGAGTTGAACAGTCCTAGAGAAGCAATCAATTTTGGCTTGATGAGCTGACATCCAGTCCATGCCCAAAATGATATTAATATCTGAAGATTTAAGGGCTATCAAAGATGCAAGGAAAACAAGTCTGTCGACTTGGATTTCATTTCCATAACTTACCCTAGAGGTCTGCCATCTAGAACCAGGGGTAGAAATTTCCATAGTGGACGGCAAGTCACAGAATGCAACGTTATGCAAACGAGCATAATTTTCGGATATAAAAGAATGAGAGGCTCCTGTATCGAAAAGAACAGATGCCGGGTGGCAATTAACAAGAAGCGTACCGAGAACGACGTTGGGGTCCTCTTGAGCTTCTTCGGCAGAGATACAGTTGACATGGCCACGTGAAGCGGTGACCGGTTTAGCATGAAACACCTTCCCTGTCGGCTTGCCACGGCCAACAGCTTTAGCAGATTGATTGGGGTTGGTCTGGGGACACTCACGCATATAGTGACCAGATTCCCCACACTTGAAACAAGTCACGGAACTGGTACGTGGAGGAGCATTATCGGTTGGACCCCCATAGGGCTTGGCCGGTGCAGACTGTTGAACAGGGCGAGGCGCCTGGAAAGATGGCCTCGGTGTGAACCTGGGTGGCAGGGCGGTGTTGGGCACCCACACGCGGCGCTTCTGAGGACCAGCACCGGATGAGGAACCCATGTCATGGCCATGCTTGCGTGTTGCGTCATAGTCAGTCTGACCAGTTTCAGCACTGATGGCTTTGTTGACAAGTTTCGAAAAAGATGTGCACTCATGCAGACGGAGGTCGCGGCGAAGCTCAGGACTAAGGCCCTTACGGAACCTTGCTTGCTTCTTGGCGTCAGTAGAAACTTCCTCGGTTGCATATCGTGCAAGATTACCAAACTCTCTGCTATAGGCATCCACAGAAAGTCGGCCTTGGGTGAAACTGCAAAATTCTTCACGCTTACGGTCCATGAGACCCTCCGGAATGTGATGTTCACGGAAAGCCTCGCTGAACTCAGCCCAAGTAGTGACATGGCCCGCTGGGCGCATGGCTCCATAATTCTCCCACCATAGACTGGCGGGGCCTTCAAGATGATATGCAGCAAAGGTGACCTTGTCAGCCTCCGCTACCAGCGCGGAACGCAGTTTATGAGAGATACTGCGAAGCCAGTCGTCAGCGTCGAGAGGCTCGACGGAGTGGTGGAACGTGGGTGGATGCAATTTGATAAAATCACTGAGTGACACCACGGTAGCCCTCTGATGGTGTGCTGTATTCTGTTCAATACGCTCCAACAAACGGTTTGTCTCCCGCTTGTTTCTCTCAGCTTCCATCATAACCTCGGCTAGTGAAGGAGGATGAGGCAGATTTTCATTCCTGGCTTCACTGCCTTCGGCCTGCTCTTGGGAAGCAGGGTTAGCACGCGTGTTGACCATCCTAGGTAAACAAGACAATGATTTAGTCAGAATGATAAAATTCCGACATAGGATACAGAATGTAAGGAACAATTTGGAATGTAAGATGATCATCCGTATGACATGGTAAATACAGAAACTGCTTCTTTTATTCCATCGTCATACACACCATACAAGGTTTAGTACAAGACCAAACAAAGTACTATTACGGTGAGAAAAGGATTACATCTCATCGGAGGCATTCCAAGCTCCTATACATTATTTTTCTACATCTCCGGAAAGAGTACAAACTAGGTCATATCCCACGAGTCACGCAGGACGATAGACGACACGGCTAGTGCGAACTAGTGATACTATCACTAACTCAGACCGATCCGTAGTAGTCCTCGTAGAAGTCACCTCCATAGCCTGGAAGTTCAACATGATCATCCGGAAACAGACGGTCTCGCGGAGCTTGTGGACCATAGGGGCTAGGATGAGGCCTTGGACCAACAAACGGTGGCCTGCGGGGACCGCGAGGTGGGGTGATGCCTCCTACATCACGCCAAACCATCACGTCTGGCAGAGCAGATCTCACAGGATAGAGATCGCGCATATCTGAATATCCAGCTTGCACCGCCGGTGCGAACCGAGTCAAAGTGGCCCAGTGGTCAGCACGGGTATTGAAGAGCTCTAACCTCAAGGCCCGATTTTCACGGTCCTTATCCTCGAGCATCTCAGCAGTGGTGCGAGTCCGTGAATCCTCCTGAGTGGAGTCAGCATAGATAGCCTGGAGATACCCTTGTGCTCCCGGAAGTGATCCTGGCATATACCGGAAATCAGAGTCCCGAAATAAACCAGATCTGACTCGCATAATGGTCATCATAGAGTAGGCGGCGTCCTGCACAGCCATCTCAATAGTAACCCCGAGTCCATAGGAACAGTGAAGAGGCTCGGTGGATCCAGGATAAGATGGAAATATCCTGACAGTGCAGAGATACTGGCTTTGATTAAAATCTCGGAATTGCTCTTCGACCGTGTACTCAGGATACCAGCGGTATCCAGCCTCAGTCATTACCCTGACCAACTTAGCAGTATGGCCGGGTACATCTAGGCATTGAGTCAGGCGAACCACTTGATTGAGGTCGCGAGTGGCCATCTGAAAGCATAATCATAATGCAAAGGCATTAGAATTTCTAGCAAAATTTCGGCAGCATAACAGCTGTAAATGCTCAAAAAGGATTTTGAGACATTTGTCAAAGGATTTCGTACACACTCAACATCATCATATCAAAGTTCTGAAATCATTCTAACAACATAATGTGGTAGTAGCACTGAACTAGGCTTGTATCCACCAAACTTATAAGGTACTACTGATTAGTAACACGTGATCCTGATAGAGAGAACAGATCCTAATTCCTTAACCCCCGGTGGAAGAATGGACTGACTCAGATCAGAATGTCATAAGGTATAAGGAGTAAAAAGAGCCTTACGTTCCATCCCACAAACAATTCCCCTACATATAACTAAAGAATTTCTAGACTCAACATCGACCAGTCCGGCTCTGATGCCAACGCTGTCAGGACCCCGACTCGATGTCACATCGATCTAGCTGGTAACACCTCATATCACTTTGCGGCCTCACGCACGGTATCCCCACGGGTGTCATCTTACCTTTTCCCGGGACCGTTTGCGCCTTTTGGCTCACGTATATGATAGTGTCGCTAGCATCCATATGATAAGGAGCCCGGGCTGACATGACTAGTCGTAAACCCAAAGTGGCACAGACTTACAGGGACAGGCATCCATGACCCAGCTTCGAACGTGTCGGTCATCAGCAAGTGGGTCCGGGCTGTAGCACTGGGCTAACAGGACTCCGGTAAACCGGGCTGTAGCGGGCTAGCAGGACTCCGGTACTCAAAGCGTGACATTTCCCCGAAGGGACAGACACAGGAACGAAGAAGGACACATGCCGGCCAGCCTAAGTGTTCCAGAGCAGTAGCAAGCTACCATGGCTCAGCGGTAACACTAGGAGACATTTCCC
>NW_025234773.1:0-6767 GCF_018294505.1 Triticum aestivum | reverse complement strand
CTGACTTTAACCTTTCCATTTTTTTTACCTGTCATCTTACTAAGAACTCATTACTGTATTTCTCAGGCTGATGATAAATTCTGGCGGGTCAAGTATGACCATGAGGCGGCCAAGAAGGCCAGGAAGGCGAAGAAAGCCGCCAAGAGAGCCGCCCCTCGCAAAAAGGGAAACAGACCCACTGCTTCGGAGCTGCTGCAATTAAGCGATAGCTCCGAGTCAGAGGTAACCCTTAAACCTTTAAACTCTTGCCATATTTATTGTTTGCTGCTGTCCACTTTACCATCATTTTGCTTATTGACAGGATGACACCGGCGCCAGTAACCCGGTGATTGAAGAGGTAACATTACTCCCCTCCGACTCGGAGCCTTTGCCACAGCTGAAAGTCCGAAGGGTAACCCGGAAAGTAAGCTTTTCTCATCCATTAGCTCATCAAGACCCTCAATTTCTTTTGAAGCAGCAGGTTCACGAAAGTCGGCGTCTCACCCGGGCCCGCAAGGACACCGACCTCTCCGCCAGGTTACCCGACGCGACAAGGAAACGTCGCACTGAGGTCTTTTCTCACTTGTACCCTTTTCATCCGTTGGCGGGTGTTATCCGTCAACCGCTTAATTCTTCTGACTCCAATTACCAGGAGACCTCCCCTTCTTCTGGTGACTCCATGCAGTCAAGTCTGCCGGCCTTCAAAACTGCACCCGGGTAATAACAATCACCTTACATTACCTGTCTATATTTACTCTTTGTATGCCTAACACTTCTGTCTTTTCAGTGCCCAGGCAAAGCTCACCAAAAGAGCAAAGAAGACCAGGTCAGCCGGAGTGCCGGACTTGCCTGAGCCGGAGACGACGGCTCAAGATCCGCCAGCCACCTCCGAGGCCACCATTCCCATGGATACGGCGCCTGAAGCCCCTGCCCCGACCACCAAGACAACGACCGAAGCGTCAGCTAATCCGGAGGCCTCCGGCTCAACCCCACCGGCTAACGACCCGGACATGGTAATTACCCGGACGGAGTGTGTTGAGCCGGGGAGGCCGACCGCACTGGCCCAATGCTCCGCGAAGGGGGAGCTGCTGCGACCCCACCGGGCGAATCTGGATCTCTCGGGCTACCCCGATTTGAGCATGGGAGAGCTTGTTTCTGGCTACATCAGCCAGGTTCACAAGAGCCGGGACGCGGAGATCGCCATGGTCAATCAGATCCAACAAAAGTCTGAGGTAACCTTCTGCCGTCTTCTTACTTTCCGCATAGTGATCCTTGTCATGCTAGCCCCCAAGTCTATAACTTATACTTGGCATAGGTTGTAGACTTAGAGTCTGGCTTACTTAATTGAACCAGCAGTACGTAGATAGACACGTTCAATATGCATTAGCCCCCAAGTGCCAAGTGTCTTTGCTTGGAAAGTGCTTGGGACTTATACAATGACTGTTTAATAACCCGGAAATATATGCAGGCTACTGGCAAGAAATTTGAGTCGGACCTTGCGGGTCTCAAGAGCCGGTTAAAAACTCAAGAGATGGAGACCCGGAAGGCGAATGCCAAGTTTGTCTCCAGCATCGCCGCTCAGGAGAAATTGAAGACTGAATTCGACGCTGAGCGGAAGGCCTGGGCTGAGGAGAAAGCCGCACTGGTGACCCGGGCAGAACAGGCGGAGAAGGCCCTCACTGAGAAGACCGCTGAGCTCTCCGGTCTAAAGCACCAGGTTTCCCAAATGGTGGCTGCTATCTTCGGTAAGTTGCCTCACCGGCTTTCATCAAGTCTGCACATGTTACGATTCACCCTTGTCGCCGGCTTACCTGACCTTTATTAAACAGGTCCCAGGAGTGCCAACCTCAACCAGAGCGTGGTCACCAAGCTAAAGGCCGTGTACACCCTGGTGGAACAACTCTACACCGGGTCACAGCGCGCCTTAGCTGTGGTGGCCCTATCCAATGAGGTGCCAACCCATCTGGCTGAAGTCCTGCGCCGGCTCGCAGTTTTGCCACAGCGAATCCAAGAGCTACGTCGAGCCTCCGCAAGATCCGGAGCAATTGCCGCGCTGAGCCGGGCCAAAGCCTTCCTGCCGGAGCTAGACCCGGCAGACATCGCCCTGGGTTACCCCAGCCTGAAGGAAGACGGCTCCACCTTCGACCAGAAGGATTTCGCGGCATGCGTGAAGGCTGTACGCCCGGTGGCCACCATCATCGGGAACGACACCGACTTAACCAAGTATCAGCCGGGGTACAACGCGGAGAATCAGAGGATTCCAACCCCTCGCTATGAAGCTCTTAGTCTGATTCCTCCGGCTCGCCAACACACCTACGCCCCCGAGATTGACCCGGCCGGGCTAATTGACGAAGAAGCTCAGTTCGAAGCTCTCAGTAGCATCAACTGGAAATCGTCGACCTTCGAAGCCTTGGGATCAGCCGGAGTAGAAGATGAGCCGGGGACTTCGACTCAGCAGGCGTCATAAACCGGCTAGCGGCTCACCAAACAACGCTCCACCCTTGAAGCTTTGAAAGATTTTTGTAATAAAATAAGTGCAACAATTTATCTCTGCCGTGCCATCGTGCACGTAATGAATGCTGAAATCCTTTGAAGTCATTCTTTTGATGCTCCTCCGGGTCATAATTATCCTTCGTGCTTCTCAACCTTTAAAAAAGTACCTTCAAGCATCTGCATAGAAAGGTAAATCACAAGTCTCAAGACGGCTTACCACCCTCCGGATTAAATGACCCGGGTAGCATGGTTGGTATCTTAACTCTAATGGACTTGTCTTGATGACATCCAGGATGTTCAATTAACAAGATAACTCCAAAATTAAGCCGGTCAAGCGAAACCCGGCCATGCACACGTTGTCATAATCAGAGTAGACTTTGCGATAAATCGGAACTTAGGGGCTTCCAGTTCGAATACGACCAGAGACCCGGCCCGAAAGGGGTTTAAGCCAAGATTCGGATACGATCATATAGCCCCCAATGGGTGTGGCGATGCCAATCAAGAGGGTACCGACAGCTATGTTCTCTTGGGTTCGAATACGACCCATGTTTGAACAGGAAGCCCCCAAGTGATTCTGAAAATTGTTTAACGACGCTGATTCGAATACGATCCATGTCGGTTCTCAGAGGGGTTACACTATGATTCAAATATGACCAAAGGCAACCTCCCAATGAGCTCGGCACTTTGCCAATCAAATGGGTATCGACAGCTATGTTCTCTTTGGTTCGAATACGACCCATGTTTGAACAGGAAGCCCCCAAGTGATCTTACTGCTTACGGCTAGACTCAAATGCAATCATAAGCTGGATCCTCCTTTCAAATTAGTATGACACGTATATTTGGAGGAGAAAAAAGGACAGAGGTCCTGCTTTATTGCTTATCATAATATATATATGTCTGAGATAAATATGTACACCACAAGAGCCGGTAGCTCAAGTGTAATAAGGCCGAAGCTGAGCGATATTCCACGGCCGACGGGTCTCCTCCTCAGATTTACGCGAATCTTTACGCTCCCGAACATCAATGAGGTAATATGACCCGTTGTGCAAGTTCTTACTGACCACAAAGGGCCCTTCCCAAGGTGGGGATAACTTGTGTGCATCTGTTTGATCCTGGATGAGCCGGAGCACAAGGTCGCCTTCCTGGAAGACCCGGGTTTTGACCCGGCGGCTATGATAACGGCGCAGGTCTTGTTGGTAAAACGTTGAACGGGCTGCTGCCACATCACGCTGTTCATCCAACAAGTCCAGAGCAACTTGGCGCGCCTGTTCATTGTCCGTCTCAACATAAGCCGCCACACGAGGTGAATCGTGACGGATGTCGCTAGGGAGGACCGCTTCTGCCCCATAAACCATGAAGAAAGGCGTGAAGCCAGTAGACCTGTTAGGAGTAGTGTTGATGCTCCATAAGACGGAGGGCAACTCCTCCACCCAACAACCCGGCGTCCGTTGCAAAGGGACCAAAAGCCGGGGTTTGCTGCCCTTCAGAATCTCCTGGTTAGCTCTCTCAGCTTGACCATTGGACTGGGGATGAGCCACTGAAGAAACATCAAGCCGGATATGCTCTCGTTGACAAAACTCCTCCATAGCGCCTTTGGACAGATTAGTGCCATTGTCTGTTATGATGCTGTGCGGAAAGCCGAAGCGGAAGATCACCTTTTTCATAAATTGAACCGCCGTGGCTGCATCACACTTGCTCACTGGCTCAGCTTCCACCCACTTCGTGAATTTGTCCACTGCCACCAAGAGGTGGGTCTTCTTATCCTTGGACCGTTTAAAAGGCCCGACCATATCAAGCCCCCAGACCGCAAAGGGCCAAGTGATCGGGATCATCCTCAATTCCTGAGCCGGCACATGAGCCCGTCGGGAGAACCTCTGACAACCATCACACTTACTGACCAAGTCCTCCGCATCAGCATGAGCCGTCAACCAATAAAAACCATGACGGAATGCCTTGGCCACAAGGGATTTTGAGCCGGCATGATGGCCGCAATCCCCTTCATGGATCTCGCGCAAGATCTCTTGACCTTCCTCAGGGGAAATACAACGCTGAAATACCCCTGAAACACTGCGATGATGCAACTCGCCGTTGATAACAATCATTGACTTGGCCCGCCGGATTATTTGCCTGGCCAAAGTTTCATCCTCAGGCAACTCTCCCCGGGTTATATAAACCAAGTACGGCATTGTCCAGTCTGGTATGACATGAAGAGCCGCCACCAGTCGTGCCTCCGGGTCAGGGATAGCCAAGTCCTCCTCTGTAGGCAACTTAACCGAAGGGTTATATAGGACATCCAGGAAAGTGTTAGGCGGCACCGGCTTTCGTTGAGAGCCGAGCCGGCTTAAAGCATCAGCCGCCTCGTTCTTCCTGCGATCAATGTGCTCCACTTGATATCCCTGAAAGTGCCCAGCAATGGCATCAACCTCGCGGCGATAAGCCGCCATGAGGGGATCCTTAGAATCCCAAGTGCCTGATACTTGTTGAACCACCAAATCTGAGTCCCCAAAGCACCGTACCCGGCTTAAGCTCATCTCCTTAGCCACCCGAAGACCGTGGAGTAAGGCCTCGTATTCAGCCGCATTGTTAGTGCAAGGAAACATCAATTGTAGCACATACTGGAACTTGTCACCCCTAGGGGAAGCCAATACAACACCAGCCCCCGAGCCCTCCAGCTGCCTGGACCCATCAAAGTGAATAGTCCAATAGGTGTTATCCGGCTTCTGCTCAGGCACTTGCGACTCTGTCCAATCATTAATAAAATCCACCAAAGCCTGAGACTTAACAGCAGTGCGTGGCACATATTTGAGGCCATGAGGCCCAAGCTCAATAGCCCACTTAGCAACTCTCCCTGTAGCCTCTCGGTTCTGGATAATATCCCCAAGAGGGGCAGAACTGACCACAGTGATGGGATGACCCTGAAAATAATGCTTGAGTTTCCGGCTCGCCATGAACACACCATATACAAGCTTCTGCCAGTGCGGGTATCGCTGCTTGGACTCAATAAGCACCTCACTGACATAATAAACTGGCCGCTGAACCGGATGCTCCTTACCCGTCTCCTTACGCTCCACCACCATAGCCACACTGACGGCTCGTGTGTTTGCCGCCACATATAGTAGCAAGGGCTCCTTATCAACCGGAGCAGCAAGGACGGGGGGCTCTGCCAGTTGCTTTTTCAAATCCTCGAAGGCGGTATTAGCTGCATCATTCCAGACAAAGTTATCCGTTTTCTTCATCAACTGATATAAGGGCATAGCCTTCTCACCCAAGCGGCTTATGAACCGGCTTAAAGCAGCGATGCGACCTGCCAAACGCTGAACATCATTTATACATGCCGGCTTAGCTAGAGAAGTGATAGCTTTGATCTTCTCCGGGTTAGCTTCAATTCCTCTGTCAGAAACCAAGAAGCCCAATAGCTTGCCCGCGGGAACACCAAAAACACATTTGGCCGGGTTAAGCATCATCTTGTAGACCCGGAGATTATCGAAGGTTTCCCTTAAGTCATCTATCAGGGTTTCCTCCTTGATGGACTTAACCACAATATCGTCCACGTAAGCGTGAACATTGCGCCCGATCTGTTTATGGAGACAATTCTGTACACAACGCTGGTAAGTCGCCTGCGCACACTTGAGCCCAAAGGGCATAGAGACATAGCAGAAGGCTCCAAAGGGAGTGATGAACGCCATCTTCTCCTGGTCCTTAACTGCCATCTTAATCTGATGATACCCGGAATAGGCATCCAAGAAACTTAAGCGTGCACAACCTGTCGTAGCATCAATGATCTGATCAATACGGGGGAGAGCAAAAGGATCAGCCGGACACGCCTTGTTCAAGTCCGTGTAGTCCACACACATCTGCCAGGTGCCGTTCTTCTTAAGTATAAGCACCGGGTTAGCCAACCACTCTGGGTGAAAAACCTCAACAATGAACCCGGCCGCCAAAAGCCGGGCCACTTCTTCACCAATAGCCTTCCGCCTCTCTTCGTTAAACCGTCGAAGGAACTGTCTGACCGGCTTAAATTTTGGATCAACATTGAGAGTGTGCTCAGCGAGTTCTCTAGGTACACCTGGCATGTCAGAAGGTTTCCATGCGAAGATGTCCCTATTCTCACGGATGAACTCGATGAGCGCGCCTTCCTATTTCGGGTCCAGATTTGCACTGATGCTGAACTGCTGAGACGAGTCACCTGGAACAAAATCAACAAGTTTAGTCTCATCAGCTGATTTAAACTTCATTGCTGGTTCATTCTCCGTGGTTGGCTTTTTCAGAGAGGTCATATCTGTTGGGTCAACATT
>NW_025234772.1:6267-6768 GCF_018294505.1 Triticum aestivum | reverse complement strand
AACAAATCGGTAAATGACTGAAAAACTGCAAATGATGTCAGAACGTGCTGGAAATTGATGACGTCGCTTTGAATGATGCATACTGAACGCAAAAATAGGCTGGAGTTCAAATAAGTTTAAAAAAATGAAGTGCCCATGTAACAGATGAGTTCTCGTCCGAAACCCTGATACTCTGAAAGAGATTGCCAGTTTGTACACGAGGCGCGTCCAGTTTTCGCCGTGACCCTCTCTACTCTTTTGCAAATGCTATGCGGGCGTAATGATGATACCATGCCAAGTTCCAACATTTTCAGAGTTCATTTTGTAGTGATTTTCAATTTCACCGTCATTTAGCTCCCTAAACAAATCAGTAAATGACTGAAATACAGCAAATGATGTCAGAACGTGTTAGAAATTGATGACCTCGCTTTGAATGATGCATACGGAACGCAAAAATTGGCTGGAGTTCAAATAAGTTTAAAAAACATTGAAGTGCCCGTGTAACAGATGAGTTCTCGTCCG
>NW_025234772.1:4413-5054 GCF_018294505.1 Triticum aestivum | reverse complement strand
GACTGAAAAACAGCAAATGATGTCAGAACGTGTTGCAAATTGATGCATCGCTTTGAATGGTGTGTACGGAACGCAAAAAAGTCTGGAGTTGTAATAAGTTTAAAAAAATGAAGTGCCCATGTAACAGATGAGTTCTCGTCCGAAACCCTGATACTTCGAAAGAGATTGTCAAGTTTGTACACGAGGTGCGTCCAGTTTTGGCCGTGACCCTCTGTACTCTTTTGCACATACTATGTGGGCGAAATGATGATACCATGCCAAGTTCCAACATTTTCAGAGTTCATTTTTTAGTGATTTTCAATTTCACCGTCATTTAGCTCCCTAAACAAATCGGTAAATGACTGAAAAACAGCAAATGATGTCAGAACGTGTTAGAAATTGATGACCTCGCTTTGAATGATGCATACTGAATGCAAAAATAGGCTGGAGTTCAAATAAGTTTAAAAAACATTGAAGTGCCCGTGTAACAGATGAGTTCTCGTCCGAAACCCTGATACTCCGGAAGAGATTGTCCAGTTTGTACACGAGGTGCGTCCAGTTTTCGCCGTGACCCTCTCTACTCTTTTGCACATGCTATGCGGGCGAAATGATGATACCATGCCAAGTTCCAACATTTTCAGAGTTCATTTTGTAGTGATTTT
>NW_025234772.1:1997-2879 GCF_018294505.1 Triticum aestivum | reverse complement strand
AAATAAGTTTAAAAAACATTGAAGTGCCCGTGTAACAGATGAGTTCTCGTCCGAAACCCTGATACTCCAAAAGAGATTGTCCAGTTTGTACACGAGGTGCGTCCAGTTTTCGCCGTGACCCTCTCTACTCTTTTGCACATGCTATGCGGGCGAAATGATGATACCATGCCAAGTTCCAACATTTTCAGAGTTCATTTTGTAGTGATTTTCGATTTCACCATCATTTAGCTCCCTAAACAAATCGGTAAATGACTGAAAAACAGCAAATGATGTCAGAACGTGTTGCAAATTGATGACGTCGCTTTGAATGATGCATACTGAACGAAAAAATAGGCTGGAGTTCAAATAAGTTTAAAAAACATTGAACTGCCCGTGTAACAGATGAGTTCTCGTCCGAAACCCTGATACTCGGAAAGAGATTGTCCAGTTTGTACACGAGGTGCGTCCAGTTTTTGCCGTGACCCTCTCTACTCTTTTGCACATGCTATGCGGGCGAAATGATGATACCATGCCAAGTTCCAACATTTTCAGAGTTCATTTTGTAGTGATTTTCAATTTCACCGTCATTTAGCTCCCTAAACAAATCGGTAAATGACTGAAAATCAGCAAATGATGTCAGAACATGTTGGAAATTGATGACGTCACTTTGAATGATGCATACTGAATGCAAAAATAGGCTGGAGTTCAAATAAGTTTAAAAAACATTGAAGTGCCCGTGTAACAGATGAGTTCTTGTCTGAAACCCTGATACTCCGAAAGAGATTGTCCAGTTTGTACACGAGGTGCGTCCAGTTTTCGCCGTGACCCTCTCTACTCTTTTGCACATGCTATGCGGGCGAAATGATGATACCATGCCAAGTTCCAATATTTTCAGAGTTCATT
>NW_025234772.1:0-740 GCF_018294505.1 Triticum aestivum | reverse complement strand
GATACCATGCCAAGTTCCAACATTTTCAGAGTTCATTTTGTAGTGATTTTCAATTTCACCATCATTTAGCTCCCTAAACAAATCGGTAAATGACTGAAAAACAGCAAATGATGTCAGAACGTGTTGGAAATTGATGACGTCGCTTTGAATGATGCATACTGAACGCAAAAATAGGCTGGAGTTCAAATAAGTTTAAAAAACATTGAAGTGCCCGTCTAACAGATGAGTTCTCGTCCGAAACCCTGATACTCCGAAAGAGATTGTCCAGTTTGTACACGAGGTGCGTCCAGTTTTCGCCGTGACCCTCTCTACTCTTTTGCACATGCTATGCGGGCGAAATGATGATACCATGCCAAGTTCCAACATTTTTAGAGTTCATTTTGTAGTGATTTTCAATTTCACCGTCATTTAGCTCGCTAAACAAATCGGTAAATGACTGAAAAACAGCAAATGATGTCAGAACGTGTTGGAAATTGATGACGTCGCTTTGAATGGTGTGTACGGAACGCAAAAAAGTCTGGCGTTGAAATCAGTTTAAAAAACATTGAAGTGCCCATGTAACAGACGAGTTCTCGTCCGAAACCCTGATACTTCGAAAGAGATTGTCCAGTTTGTACACGAGGTGCGTCCAGTTTTCACCGTGACCCTCTCTACTCTTTTGCACATGCTATGTGGGCGAAATGATGATACCATGCCAAGTTCCAACATTTTCAGAGTTCATTTTGTAGTGATTTTCAATT
>NW_025234771.1:4974-6770 GCF_018294505.1 Triticum aestivum | reverse complement strand
GTTAATCATGGAAATCACTCTGGGACCCCAAAACAGTGACTAATAGTCCATGAAACGGGCCAGAATCGGCCAAAACTGTCAGTGTTGATGATCGACACGTAGACGCATTACAGGGTTTGTTAATCATGGTAATCACTCCGGGACCCCAAAACAGTGAGTAATTGTCCATGAAACGGGCCAGAATCAGCCAAAACTGCGAGTGTTGATGACCAACACGTATACGCATCCTAGGGTTTGTTAATCATGGTAATAACTCCAGGACCCCAAAACAGTGAGTAATAGTTCATGAAACGGGCCAGAATCAGCCAAAACTGCCAGTGTTGATGACCGGCACGTAATAGCATCCCAGGGTTTGTTAATCGTGGTAATCACTCTGGGACCCCAAAATAGTGAGCAATAGTCCGTGAAACGAGCAAGAATCGGCCAAAACAGCCAGTGTTGATGACCGACACGTAAACACATCCCAGGGTTTTTTAATCGTGGAAAACACTCTGGGACCCCAAAACAGTGAGTAATAGTCCATGAAACGGGCCAGAATCGGCCAAAACTGCCAGTGTTGATGATCGACAAGTAAACGCATCCCAAGATTTGTTAATCGTGGAAATCACTCTGGGACCCCAAAACAGTGAGTAATAGTCCGTGAAACGGGCCAGGATCGGCCAAAACTGCCAGTGTTGATGACCGAGACATAGACGCATCCCAGGGTTTGTTAATCGTGGTAATCACTCCATGACCCCAAACCAGTGAGTAATAGTCCATGAAATGCGCCAGAATCGGCCAAAACTTCCAGTGTTGATGACCAACACGTAAACGCATCCCAGGGTTTTATAATCGTGGTAATCACTTTGGGACCCCAAAACAATGAGTAATACTCCATGAAACGGGCCAGAATCGGCCAAAACTGGCAGTGTTGATGACCGAAACGTAAACGCATCCCAAGATTTGTTAATCGTGGAAATCACTCTGGGACCCCAAAACAGTGAGTAATAGTCCATGAAACGGGCCAGAATCGGCCAAAACTGCCAGTGTTGGTGACCGACACGTAGACGCATCCCAGGGTTTGTTAATCGTGCTAATCACTCTGGGACCCCAAAACAGTGAGTAATAGTCCATGAAACGGGCCAGAATCGGCCAAAACTGCCAGTATTGATGACCGACATGTAAGCGCGCCCTTGGGTTGATTAACTATGGAAATCGCTTCGGGCCCCCAAAACGGTGAGTAATAATCCAAGAAATGTGCCAGAATCGGCCAAAACTGCGAGTGTTGATGACCAACACGTAAACGCATCACAGGGTTTGTTAATCATGGAAATCACTCTGGGACCCCAAAACAGTGAGTAATAGTCGATGAAACGGGCCAGTATCGTCCAAAACTAGCAGTATTGATGACCGACACGTAAACACATCCCAGGGTTTGTTAATCGTGGAAATTACTCCGGGACCCCAAAACAGTGAGTAATAGTCCATGAAACGGGCCAGAATCGGCCTAAACTGTCAGTGTTGATGATCGACACGTAGAGACATTCCAGGGTTTGTTAATCGTGGTAATCACTCCGGGACCCCAAAACAGTGAGTAATAGTCCATGAAACGGGCCAGAATCAGCCAAAACTACGAGTGTTGATGACCAACACGTAAACGCATCCTAGGGTTTCTTAATCATGGTAATAACTCCGGGACCCCAAAACGGTGAGTAATAGTTCATGAAACGGGCCAGAATCAGCCAAAACTGCCAGTGTTGATGACCGGCACGTAATAGCATCCCAGGGTTTGTTAATCGTGGTAATCACTCTAGGAC
>NW_025234771.1:3306-3703 GCF_018294505.1 Triticum aestivum | reverse complement strand
AGTGAGCAATAGTCCGTGAAACGAGCAAGAATCGGCCAAAACAGCCAGTGTTGATGACCGACACGTAAACACATCCCAGGGTTTTTTAATCGTGGAAAACACTCTGGGACCCCAAAACAGTGAGTAATAGTCCATGAAACGGGCCAGAATCGGCCAAAACTGCCAGTGTTGATGATCGACAAGTAAACGCATCCCAAGATTTGTTAATCGTGGAAATCACTCTGGGACCCCAAAACAGTGAGTAATAGTCCGTGAAACGGGCCAGGATCGGCCAAAACTGCCAGTGTTGATGACCGAGACATAGACGCATCCCAGGGTTTGTTAATCGTGGTAATCACTCCATGACCCCAAACCAGTGAGTAATAGTCCATGAAATGCGCCAGAATCGGCCAAAACT
>NW_025234771.1:0-545 GCF_018294505.1 Triticum aestivum | reverse complement strand
CAAACCAGTGAGTAATAGTCCATGAAATGCACCAGAGTCGGCCAAAACTGCCAATGTTGATGACCGATACGTAAACGCATCCCAGGGTTTGTTAATCATGGCAATCACTCTCGGACACCAAAACAGTGAGTAATAGTCCATGAAACGGGCCAGAATAGGACAAAACTGTGAGTGTTGATGTTCGACACGTAAACGCATCCCAGGATTTGTTAATCGTGGAAATCACTCTGGGACCCCAGAACAGTGAGTAATAGTTCATGAAACGGGCCAGAATCGGCCAAAACTGCGAGTGTTGATGACCGACACATAGACACGTCCCAGGGTTCGTTAATCATGGTAATCACTCTGGGACCGCAAAACAGTGAGTAATAGTCCATGAAACGGGCCAGAATCGGCCAAAACTGCGAGTGTTGATGACCGACACGAAACGCATCCCAGGGTTTTATAATCGTGGTAATCACTCTGGGACCCCAAAACAGTGAGTAATACTCCATGCAACGGGCCAGAATCGGCCAAAACTGGCAGTGTTGCTGACTGAAACGTAA
>NW_025234770.1:5679-6771 GCF_018294505.1 Triticum aestivum | reverse complement strand
ACCAGAAACTACTTGCAACTCCTGGACAGAGAGCTAGGGTGAATAAGAAGTCGAGCGGGGTCATATTTCAGGGCCCAATGCATGGTAGTAGCTGTATCTTAAATCACACATACAGATCTCAGTGCTTAAGGTCGGCTTCAATGAAACAACCCACCATGTACTCCTACATGGCCTCTCATCGATACCTTTACCAAATCGTGTTCACCACACCACTCTCATTACCGACATAATCATTTCACTCTAGCCATCACCCAGATGAACCAGACCTGACACGACTCTAAGCATAGCAGGCATAGCAAGGTAGGAACAACACATACATATGGCTCAATCAACTCCTACACATGCTAGTGGGTTTCATCTAGTTACTGTGGCAATGACAGGTCATGTAGAGGAAATGGGTTCAACTACCGTAGCACACAGCAGTTTGAAACGCATTGTCTTAATGCAGTAAAAGAGAGCAGGAGCGAGAACATGGGATTGTATCGATATGATCAAATGGTTGGTTGCTTGCCTGATGGTTCGATGCACTGATACGGTTCTTCGTTGGGGTAATCACGGTACTCCTCGGGGGCAGAACCTGCCGCAAAGAACAACGATACACAACCATCACCAAACAACGTGCAACAATATGATGCATGCATGAAACATAGCAATATGAGTGTGTTGGGCTAATGCAACTAAGACCAGAAGGGTTTGAACCAATTTGAATCAAAGATTCAAATTTCAAACTCAAACATGGCCTTTTAAAGTGCTTTTCCTTGTTCTGCATTAAACATCAGGTTAACTTGTTTAATCATGCATGAAAATAGTACAGATGGATAGATTGGATTTTTCTGATCATTTTTCATATATAATTTGTCTGATTTGGAGTTACAGAATAAAAGTTATGAATTTTTGAAGTTTAAACTATATTCTGGAATTTCCTATATTAGATTAATTCCAGAAAATCAATTATTGCGTCAGCCTGACGTCAGTGTGACGTCAGCAGGTCAACGGAACACGTCCAGGTCAAACCTGACAGTGGGTCCCGCGTGTCAGTGTGATTAGATTAATTAAAGTTTAATTAAAACTAAACCTGTTTAATTAACAGGG
>NW_025234770.1:0-1515 GCF_018294505.1 Triticum aestivum | reverse complement strand
GACATGACGGTGTACTCGTATTGGCCATAACGAGTAACAAAGGCCGTTTTAGGAATGTCCCCGTTTCTGATTTTGATTTGATGGTAGCCCAACCTCAAATCCATCTTGGAGAAGACTGAGGATCCAGCGAGCTGATCATACAGGTCGTTGATCCTGGGAAGCGGATATTTGTTCTTGATTGTGACCAAATTGACAGGTCGATAATCTACAACCATCCGGTCCGTACCATCCTTCTTCTTGACAAAGAGGACGGGGCAAGCCCACGGAGATGAACTAGGTCGGATGAAACCCTTTTTCAAGGACTCATCGAGTTGTTTCTTAAGCTCGGCTAGTTCTAGTGGTGCCATCTTATAGGGTCTTCTAGCAATCGGAACGGTTCCTGGAATGAGGTCTATTACGAACTCAACATCCCTGTCAGGTGGAACACCTGGCAATTCCTCTGGGAAGACATCCGGGAAGTCACAGACTACCGGAACGTCCTCAAGGTCTGGCAAAGGGCTGGCGTTAAGAGAATATAACTGTCGCTCGGCTAATCGGGTCAAGACATTGACTATCTTCCCCGAAGGATGAGTGAGTTGAACAGTCCTAGAGAAACAATCAATTTTGGCATGATGAGCTGACATCCAGTCCATACCCAAAATGATATTAATATCTGAAAATTTGAGAGCTATCAAAGATGCAAGGAAAACAAGTCTGTCGACTTGGATTTCATTTCCATAACTTACCCTGGAGGTCTGCCATCTAGAACCGGGAGTAGAAATTTCCATAGTGGATGGCATGTTACAGAATGCGGTGTTATGCAAACGAGCATAGTTCTCGGATATAAATGAATGAGAGGCTCCTGTATCGAAAAGAACAGATGCCGGGTGGCAATTAACAAGGAGCGTACCGAGAACGACGTTGGGGTCCTCTTGAGCTTCTTCGGCAGAGATACAGTTGACATGGCCACGTGTAGCGGTGGCCGGCTTGGCGTGGAACACTTTCCCTGTCAGCTTGCCACGGCCAACAGCTTTAGCAGATTGGTTGGGGTTGGTCTGGGGACACTCACGCATATAGTGACCAGATTCCCCACACTTGAAACAAGTCACGGAACTGGTACGTGGAGGAGCATTGTTGGTTGGACCCCCATAGGGCTTGGCTGGTGCAGACTGTTGAACAGGGCGAGGCGCCTGGAAAGATGGCCTCGGTGTGAACCTGGGTGGCAGGGCGGTGTTGGGCACCCACACGCGGCGCTTCTGAGGACCAGCACCGGATGAGGAACCCATGTCACGGCCATGCTTGCATGTTGCATCATAATCAGTCTGACCAGTTTCAGCACTGATGGCCTTGTTAACAAGTTTCTGAAAAGATGTGCACTCATGCAGACGGAGGTCACGGCGAAGCTCAGGACTAAGCCCCTTACGGAACCTTGCTTGCTTCTTGGCATCAGTAGAAACTTCCTCAGTTGCATATCGTGCGAGGTTACCGAACTCCCTGCTGTAAGCATCCACAGAGAGTCGGCCCTGAGTGAAACTG
>NW_025234769.1:0-6773 GCF_018294505.1 Triticum aestivum | reverse complement strand
AACGACGAACGACATCTCCTACGAGCTCAAGTGCGACAACGCCACCATCAACATGAGGATGCTCGAGATGCGCCTACCTACAAGTCCCAACAAGCCCTACTTCATGCCAAGTCCAAACTTCATAACCACAAGAGAAGACCACGAGACAAGCACCACCAAGAGCATGCTACTGCTACAACAACCACTTCGGCATCTTCGCCAAGTGCTATCAAGGCATCTTCATCTTCGGACGTATGGCATCTTCGCCTACTTCCCATGAGTTCGCCTACATCAACATCTTCAACTACAAGGCGACCAACTACGAGCGAGGGAGACACTTCCATCTTCGGAAGCCCCTCAAGGAAGATGGCCGAGCATGGGAGTTTCCCTTCGGTCATGGAGACGAGCTACGAGGTGCCACATCATTTGGGCCTCCAACAACAAGACGGCGACAAGAAGGTCGAGCAAGGGCCATCCCCTTCGACCATGGCGACGAGCACGAACCTCTTCAACAACATGAAGACGGCACCCATATTGGACTCATACTCCGAGTCAAGCTACGAGACCGCTCACGAGACCTTATCTTTGGTCTTCGAGGAGAGTGATGGTGTGCCATCTTCGACCTTCATCCACGGCTACGACCATGACATGATTGAGCATGGAGACATTTGCACCAACATCTCTCTGACAACGACATGTGACGAGATGCCCCAATTGCCATGTGAGGAGAGCCACCACCACATGAGTGACATGAGTGACTCCACCATACATGACATTAAGAGCATTTCCTATGAGAGGATGGGTGTGACCACCACTATCCCCACACTTGAGAGCATGCCACACATCCTATGTGAGGTTAAGCGCCATTTGAGTGAATCCACCAACCATATGAGTGAGAGCATCCGAGAGGGAGTGAGTGAGCCACAACACTTAGTGAGTGAGGTAGTTGACACGACATGTGAGGCCACTTTGATTTCTAACGACTTAACCTCTACTCCTAGTGTGTTTTCTTCCTTGGTGCTAGGTCTCCTACATGATGACACGCCTATCCTCGACGAGTCCATACCTCTAATGGAGACGATGATGGCAATGGTGGACGATGATGCACCCCCCCCCACATGGTTCCATCAAGATGAAGATGACCATGACTTGGTCTTCGACACCTCACCTACAACACATGAGCGATGCTCCAAAGGTAACATAGGTGATATTGCTTCTCTTGTCCCACTAGTGGACTATTTCACGAATGATTTCTTGCATGATGTTGACACACCTATACCCATGCTTCATGCTAGTGCGACTTCTTCATGTCATGACTTACCTATTTATGATAAATATGATGATGAGCATGTTGAGTTGCCTAGTTGTGATGCTATGCTTCATAGGATATCATGTGAAAATTCTTTTGGTCACACCATGTTTGACAATCCATTAACCTTGTCATATGCTATGAGTGAGATCTCCCATATTGCATCTTTTCAATCTCAACATAGTAACTATGCATGCCCCATTAAAATCAATCCCATTTGCACTTATGGCATAGATTACGAGATGATGGTCATTGGCTTTTGTTTTTCATGTGCTGATATTGCCATGCTTCCTTTACATGATTTACGCAATTCATCTACTATGCCATGCCATGATCACATTGCTCCAAATATGCATTTTTTTGAATGTTATCAACATTCTCCATGTGATGTTTCCATTAATGCGCATGAGGAGACCCCCATAGTTTCCTCATACATATTAGGAGATTTTGATGCATTCCATACTTTGCATGATTCTCATAATTGCTTGCACCATGTGCATTCCATGAATAACAATGCTCTACATATATATTATGATGCATTGCACAATTTGAGTCTCCATTATGTTATACATGACAACAAACCTATCATGATGGATGACATGTTTCTATATCACGCATCTCATTTATTTGAGCATTGGCTATTTTGTGCTAACCAACACAAGCACGTGCGCATCATAATGGATGATGTGTACATCTACCACGCACACACAGTTTTCCCTTTGTCTTTGTTTTGTGTAGGTACTCACGTATACTCGTCAACCTCTCAATCCCAAGAGTTGACGAAACGAGCTCTTGAGAGCAAAGATGACTTGGGATCCCGTGAACTATCTTTACCACCGTTCCTTTTGCGCAACGACTACGCACATCTCTCTCACTTGGCTCTCACACGGCTATGGGATATATACCGCTTCTCGCTTCATGCTCATTTTACCGTGTTCACTTTGCATGCTATGCTTGCTTCTTTTCCATGCAATTGTGACCCTTGCTTGCATCTACCCATGATTCACCATTATGCTACTCCTATGTGTATTTGCATGCTTGGTGGAGATCCTTGTTGCTATTGCCAAGTTTATCATGTGCCTCATGCTATTGATTCTATTTCGATCATATCCTCCTTTCATGCTTGTGCTATGTCATGTGAGTTATTCATGCACACTATTTGCACACATGACATACTTGACATGATTCCTTCTAGTATGTTGCATCTTCGCACTACTAGCTTGCTTGCCTTGATTCATATGATTGCTTGCTTTGTCGCATCACCCATGTTACACTTTTACTTGCTTTCTTGGGTTCATGACATATATGTTCATGCCTCTCACATGATATATTTTGTTTATTGTCGCTTCCCTCCAATTGTTGCATCTATTTATCGTGGAGACTTGGACACTTTACTTGTGATGCATGCTTGCTTGATCGAGCCTATTGTATTTGGTTGTTCTTGCATCATATGCCTCCATACCATGAAATGCTCCCTTGTCCTTTCTTATGATGAGCATGATGCATACACTTGTTGGGTATTTTACCACACGAATGATAGGTTTTGCATCTTCGCTAACCTTATTTGTTTTTTCGAGTGTTTGTCACGTTCTTTCAGGTTGAAGGATTCACAAGGCAATACCGTCATGAGACAATTTGGTCATGTGAAGGCATACACGGTGTGCAAAAACGAACATTTGCGAGAATCTCCTAAAGGTGAACTCCTTCCCTTTGAGCCATCCTCAAATATGCATATTGGATGGGTCACTCTTTCATTGTTGTTTCCTTCTTCTTGTCTACATGTTACATCTATAGGATGGAGGACCGACATTGGAGATGGAACCCATGAACCTTCAAGTTGAGGAGCGCTCGAACTTATTGGAGGCACCTTCGAACCTCCACTCATGCAACGACATCGAGCATTGGTACGCCAACACCTCCATACTTTTTGATTGTGCTCACCCATGTCATGCTCGATGGACATATCATACACATGACAAATTTGCATCTTATGCATGGATTGACTCACATTATGATTGCCTTGTTGCACCTATTTCCATGTCATCCATGATATATGAGCTTCTGCATTTCCTTAGCGAATTTGTTGTGATCTTTCTTGATGGCATATTCATACATCGTGATCTTATTTCCTACCATCAATGCATGATCATATCACATTGAGCATCCATTACCATATTCATGCTATTGATAAACCGTCTCACTATGACATCATTTTGCACCATGGTTGCATTGATCATATTCACAATACATTTGTGTGCACAATGAAAGCTTTTCCTCCCATGAATGCTTTACATGTCATTTTACATCATCTTGATAAGCTTCATGCGCTTTGTCACGAACAATCTTGCCGCACAGACTTATGCTTATTTGATGCACACTTTCTTTGCGCTAACCATTGTATTTCCAAGTGTCGCTTGTGTTTGCTCTTTTTGCATGTCTACCACTATGGAGACACCTTGCAGTACTTGGATTGCGCCATGTCTTTAACTCCGTCCAACTTTAAGTCCGTCGACGACAACCGTTTCCATGGTGATGAGGATCATGATCCGAGGTCGGATCTCTCCCAAGGGGGGGAGATGATGCGGAGCATCCTACGTTCATCTCCATGTACACCTTCATAGCACATCAAGCCCCAAGTGGACCTACCGGATTTAAGGTGAACCCGCTCCTCTTCAAGATTTACATGAATATCTATGGGACTTGGTCGCTACCTCACCACGGAACGTTGTGCATCATTAGGTACGAGGGCGACCGCCACCAAGCAGCCAGGGATCTTCCCGGAGTCCAAGGAGAAGGACCCCAAGTCCACAAGGAAGAAGAAGGAGTGCACGAAGACCAACTCTGCACCTCCCAGGCGACCCCGTGCCCACGGGCCTCGAAGACCCCGTGCGCACGGGCTACACAGAGAGCTAGCGCTGGAGCATCCCATGTGCACGGGCTTGTACCGTGCCCACGGGACCCCCGTGCGCACGGGATCAACTTACCCTGTGCGCACGGGCCCTACAGGATGGACGGTTGTGATTGCTGTTTGGACCTCTCTTCATCCACTTCGTTCCTCATGTCCAGCCACCTATATATTCCGTGCCTAGACCATTTGTTAGGTTTAGCAAAGGATATGATAGACATATGAGAGCTTTGCTCCTTGTACCACTCCTCCTCTTGAGGGAGAGAGAGAGACCTCTCCATTGGAGATCAAGACCTCCTATGGAGAAGATCCCTAGTGGATAGATCAAGACCTCCTATGGAGAAGATCCCTAGTGGATAGATCCCCATCATAGGATCACCAAGACCTCATTCCTCATAGGATTGGGATGAACTAGCACCTTGTATCTTTCCTTTGTTGTCTTTGAATCATTGTATCTCTCTTTGTGTGATTGGATCTAGCATATGTGTGATTGGATATAGTCAATTAAGTGTTTTCCCTCTTGTGTTCACCTTGTTCTTGGGGATTCCCCCTCCAATTAATGAAAGATCTCCACTTAGGGTTCCATCCTACACCACATGTCCAGCTCGCGCCCGACGGTCTCCTGGGGAAGGGGCTCCATGGCATCCATCGCACCATACTCGGCAAGAATCTTGCCATCCGTGTTCGCCTTCTCTTTGGAAAGGGCCGCCACGAGCTGGGCGTGGGCGGACGTGATCTGGGCTTAGACGAGCTCCGTCGTCGCAAGGTATGTGGCGGAGGAATGGACAACTGCTCAAACGCTCTCGGTGATTGCCAGCTCTTCGGTCGTGGGTTGCCTACTGTTGTCAGAGAAGTTCCGTTCGATTTGTGCAGTGACCGCCAGGAGCTGGGCGTGGGCGGCCTCGAGATGGTCGTGGGCGGCCTCCATCTGGGCTAAGGCTGCCGCTGCAGAATGGATAGCTACTGTGCCGCTCTCGCTAGCTGTTATCCCCGAGCCAGATGTTGCTGCCGCCACCCGAGAAGCAACAATGGGCGTTTGGGCTGCCATGGCCGCCTGGTTGCAGATTGTGGCCGCGCTCATGCATGTTGTTAGCATGCGCATGGCGGATGTGGCCCGCTCTCGCCGGAGTGGGCTATCGAAGTTGCCCTCACGACACGGGTCCACATGCCCATCTTTAACCATCGACGATTGAACAGTGAAATGATATTTGGGGAGCGAGCTAGTGTGCTTCAGACGCTGGCTGTGGACTGTAGCCGACGCACCTTCTCGCGTAAGCCATATAGGCGTACTATACACCGACGGTGCTCCAGGATATTTTGTGCTACATCTCACACGGTTGGTGATAATAAACCGTGTGCGATCTACTTGATTTTTCATCTTGATTTGAATTACATAATTTGGTCACAGCAGTAATGGACGGTGTTTGAATTGCTAGACCTTTTATCTGGAGTGAACATGCAACTATATGTGTGTCGTAAAAGAATTTGAATTATTCAGGGTTCATTTGAACATTTTATAATTTAAAATGGTTTTCTAGCCATTTCAGGTGCACAATTCAAAATTAAGCAACATGCACATGCTCTGGTGCACCAACATGGGTTGTAAAATAATATATGTGTCCATGGGTTTATGCTTATCTCCCACGCAAGAAATGGGGATGAAATTCAAACACCACGGCACCTTGGCTCTCCGGCAAACGTCGATGTACTTGCCTTTGTAATTCTAGTAAATCCAAAATTCGTCCGAAATTCATGAAACTTCGCATGCTATCATGGAGCGGCCTCAACTTGACGTGGTAAATTTTTTGTCCCATTTGGGGCAGGTTTGGGTATATGGTTATCATAAACCAGAGCTTCTCACACAACAAGTGTGGTGGTTTCGATAGGGAACGTTTCACCTTTCTGGACGAAATGATATCTGTTTCCTCTTCTCGATTTCAATTTTTTTCCTTGTGTCAACATAGAACAACAAGAGTGTTGTGTCAATTTTGGGGATTTTTCGGGGTTCGCTTGGACATTTTTATACATTAACTGAGTTTTCTGTGCATTCATGTGCATAATTCAAATTTGAACTACATGCACATGCTCTAATGCACATAAATTAGTTTGAAATTCAAATATGTGTCCTTGGTTGCTTGCTTAGGTCCCATGCAAGAAATGGGAATAAATGTCAAACACCCTGCCACCGTCACTGGGCCGCAAACATTGAGATACCTAGTTTTTAAATTCTAGCAAATCCAAAATTGTCTGAAAGTCATGAAACTTGGCATGCTATCATGGAGCGGCATCAACATGCCGTGGTAAAATTTTTGTCCCATTTGAGGTAGGTTTGGGTATATGCCTCTCACAAACCAGAGCTTCTCATAGCAAGCATGATGGTTTCGGTAGGGAACATCCCACCTTTGGGGACGAAACGATATCCATTGCCTCTTATTGCTTCCAAAAAATTTCTCATGTCAACATAGAACAACAGGAGTGTTGTGTCAATTTTTGTGATTTTTCGGGGTTGATTTGGACAATTTTATGCATTAACTGAGTTTTCAGTGCATTTATGTGCATAATTCAAATTTGAACTACACG
>NW_025234768.1:0-6773 GCF_018294505.1 Triticum aestivum | reverse complement strand
AAGTGCATGCACAAATCAACACAAAATAGCTTGTAGGCACGAGCGGCTGCGCCTACAACCCACGTCGCCACTGATCCCTCGGGCTGCCGGAGCGATGAGCTCGAACTGGCGTGGTTCAAGCGCAAGTGGCGGACCCATGATCGCAGCTCAAGAGCATCAGCACCTCCTGTGGAGGCTGAAGTGATGAGAACGGCGACATCGTCGGAACCCAACGAAGCCAGCTGCCACATCGGCGCTGGCTGAGTTCTTCCGCGACAACCTTGTACGACGCGGTGAGGAGGACGACGAAGTAAGCTGACTGTTCCTGCCCCAAGCTGTACGACGCAATACACGTATGTAGGTTGAACGTGCACGTACATAGCAGCCCGCAGGTTGATCGCTTCCGTTCGCTAGATCGATTCCGACTGACATATGCACACATGAATCTGCTTGCCTGAATCTGCCTATATGATTAATAAACTACCGAAAATGCCCGCAAGTATTTAATATACTACCGAAAATCTGTGGATAACCACAAAAATGCCCTCAAGTATTGGCTAACCACAAAAATGAACAGTTCAAATTATCTTGATGTATCGTAAAAGGTCTCTAATTCTGCAGTGTAATAGATGGAAAACAAGTGTTCCATTTCAAAAAGAAAAATTTCCATAATTTATCCCTTATTCTGCAGGATGTAAACCCCAACTGCGTACGTGTATCGAGGGAGTTGTGCCCCCTGTCAATATAGCATGAAGCTGTCGCCCAGAGCAGGGTACAACGTTTCTAGCCTTTCCTCACGTGTCACCAGTGCCCCTTCCAAGTTGACATTCGTCAAATTTACTTGTAGCTTTGCAGAATAAAACAGACGCAATCCACATTACAAGTTTCTGTTATACCATATGACATCGTTTCAGATGTTCTGTTCTGTTCAATCTCTACATGCTATTTGCATTTTTATAAAGTTGGCCGTATGCATCGTTCTAATGCAGAGGCCGGGGAGCCCCCCTTTTCGAAAAAAAAACATGCTAGGATGATTACCGTTCGCGAAGAAACACAACACGTCGGCCCCCCTCCCCTCCATTCTCCTCGCCGTCGCTAGAGGGGACCGGCGAAGAAGCCTGTTTGGCCCCCAAGGACGGTGGCGGTAGGGTGCACCTGCTCGGCTTCCTCCTCTCCCGCTCCTCCCTCGACCTGGGTGTTGGGGAACGCAGTAATTTCAAAAAAATTCCTACGATCACGAAAGATCTCTCTAGGTGATGCGTAGCAACGAGAGGGGAGAGTGTTGTCCATGTACCCTCGTAGACCGAAATCGGAAGTGTTATGACAAAGCGGTTGATGTAGTCGTATGGCACCTCCGCGATCTGCACACGTTCAGCTCGGTGACGTCCCACGAACTCTAGATCCAGCTGAGGTCGAGGGAGAGTTTCGTCAGCACGACGGCGTGATGACGGTGATGATGAAGTTACCGACGCAGGGCTTCGCCTAAGCACTACAACGATATGACCGAGGTGGAAATCTATGGAGGGGAGGGCCGGCCCTCTAATAAGGCTCATTGACTCCCCGGGGGGTTCCGGTAACCTCCTGGTACTCCGAAAAATGCTCGAACTCATCCGGAACCATTCCGGTGTCCAAACATAGCCTTCCAATATATCGATCTTCATGTCTCGACCATTTTGAGACTCCTCGTCATGTCCGTGATCACATCCGGGACTCCGAACAACCTTTGGTACATCAAAACACATAAACTCATAATACCGATCATCATCGAACGTTAAGCGTGCGGACCCTACGGGCTCGAGAACTATGTAGACATGACGGAGACTCATCTCCGGTCAATAACCAATAGCGGAACCTGGATGCTCATATTGGTTCCTACATATTCTACGAAGAACTTTATCGGTCAAACCGCATAAAAGCATACGTTGTTTCCTTTGTCATCGGTATGCTACTTGCCCGGCATTCGATCGTCGGTATCATCATACCTAGTTCGATCTCATTACCGGCAAGTCTCTTTAATCGTTCCGTAATGCATCATCCCGCAACTAACTCATTATAGTGATGTGCATTATCGAGAGGGCCCATAGATACCACTCCGATACATGGAGTGACAATTCCTTATCTCGATCTATGCCAACCCAACAAACACCTTTGGAGACACCTGTAGAGCATCTTTATAATCACCCAGTTACGTTGTGATGTTTGATAGCACACAAGGTGTTCCTCCGGTATTCGGGAGTTGCATAATCTCATAGTCAGAGGAACATGTATAAGTCATGAAGAAAGCAATAGCAATAAAACTCAACGATCATAATGCTAAGCTAATGGATGGGTCTTGTCCATCACATCATTCTCTAATGATGTGATCCCGTTCATCAAATGACAACACATGTCTATGGTCATTAAACATAACCATCTTTGATTAACGAGCTAGTCAAGTAGAGACATACTAGGGACACTTTGTTTTGTCTATGCATTCACATATGTACTAAGTTTCCGGTTAATACAATTCTAGCGTGAATAATAAACATTTATCATGATATAAGGAAATATAAATAACAACTTTATTATTGCCTCTAGGGCATATTTCCTTCAGTCTCCTACTTGCACTAGAGTCAATAATCTAGTTCACATCGCAATGTGATTTAGCACCAATAGTTCACATCACCATGTGATTAGTTCACATCGCCATGAGGCTAATATCCAAAGGGTTTTACTAGAGTCAATAATCTAGTTCACACCGCTATGTGATTAACACCCAAAGAGCACTAAGGTTTGATCATGTTTTGCTTGTGAGAGAAGCTTAGTCAATGGGTCTATCACATTCAGAGCCGTATGTATTTTGTAAATTTTCTATGTCTACAATGCTCTACATGGAGCTACTCTAGCTAATTTCTCCCACTTTCAATATGTATCCAGATTGAGACTCAGAGTCATCCAGATCGGTGTAAAAGCTTGCATCAGGGTAACTCTTTACGACGAACTCTTTATCATCTTCATAACCAAGAAATATCTCCTTAGTCTTCTAAGGATAATTTTGACTGCTGTCAAGTGATCTACTTATGGATCAATATCGTACCCCCTTGCCAAACTTATGGGAAGGTACACAATAGGTTTGGTACACAACATACCATACTTTATAGAACCTATGGCTAGGGAATGATTTTCATTCTCTTTCTATTTTCTGCCGTGGTCATGTTTTGAGTCTTACTCAACTTTACACCTTGCAATACAGGAAAGAACTCCTTCTTTGACTGTTCCATTTTGAACTACTTCAAAAATCTTGTCAAGGTATGTACTCATTGAAAAATCTTATCAAGCGACTTCATCTATCTCTACATATCTCGATGCCCAATATGTAAGCAGTTTCACCGAGGTCTTTTTTTGAAAAACTCCTGTCAAACACTTCTTTATGCTTTCCAGAAAATTCTACATTATTTCCGATCAACAATATGTCATTCACATATACTTATCATAAATGTTGTAGTACTCCCACTCACTTTCTTGTAAATATAGGCTTCACCACAAGTCTGTATAAAACCATATACTTTGATCACCATATCAAAGTGTATATTCCAACTCCGAGATGCTTGCACCAGTCCATAGATGGATCGCTGGAGCTTGCACACTTTATTTGCACCTTTAGGATTGACAAAACCTTATGTTGCATCATATACAACTCTTCTTTAAGAGATCCATTAAGGAATGTAGTTTTGACATCCATTTGCCAGTTCACATAAAAAGTGGAATTGCTAACATGCTTCGGACAGGCTTTAAGCATCACTACAAGTGAGAAAATCTCATCGTAGTCAACACCTTGAACTTGTCAAAAACCTTTTTGCGACAATTCGAGCTTTGTAGATAGTAACACTACCATCAGCGTCCGTCTTCCTCTTAAAGATCCATTTATTCTCAATGGCTTGCCGATCATCGGGCAAGTCAATCAAAGTCCATATTTTGTTCTCATACATGGATCCCATCTCAGATTTCATGGCCTCAAGCCATTTCACGGAATCTGGGCTCATCATCGCTTCCTCATAGTTCGTAGGTTCATCATGGTCTAGTAACATGACTTCCAGAACAGGCTTTATCGTAACACTCTGGTGTGGATCTTACTCTGGTTGACCTATGAGGTTCGGTAGTAACTTGATCAGAAGCTTCATGATCATTATCATTAGCTTCCTCACTAATTGGTATAGGAATCACTTGAACTGATTTCTGTGATGAACTACTTTCCAATAAGGGAGTAGGTACAACTACCTCATCAAGTTCTACTTTCCTCCCACTCACTTTTTTCGAGAGAAACTCCTTCTCTAGAAAGGATACATTCTTAGCAACGAATATCTTGCCTTCGGATCTATGATCGAAGGTGTACCCAACAGTCTCCTTTGTGTATCCTATGAAGACACATTTCTCTGATTTGGGTTCGAGCTTATCAGGTTGAAGCTTTTTCACATAAGCATCGCAGCCCCAAACTTTAAGAAACGACAGTTTAGTTTCTTGCCAAACCACAGTTCATATGGTGTCGTCTCAACGGATTTAGACGGTGCCCTATTTAACGTGAATGCAGCTGTCTCTAGTGCATAACCCCAAAATTATAGTGATAAATCGGTAAGAGACCATAGATCGCACCATATCTAATAAAGTACGGCTGTGACGTTCGGACACACCATTACGCTGTGGTGTTTCAGGTGGCGTGAGTTGCGAAACTATTCCACATCATTTCAAATGAAGACCAAACTTGTAACTCAAATATTCGTCTCCGCGATCAGATCGTAGAAACTTTATTTTCTTGTTACGATGATTTCCACTTCACTCTGAAATTCTTTGAACTTTTCAAATGTTCCAGACCTATGTTTCATCAAGTCGATATACCCATATCTGCTGAAATCATTTGTGAAGGTCAGAAAATAACGATACTCGCCGCAAGCCTCAACACTCATCAGATCGCATACATCAGTATGTATTATTTCCAATAAGTCAGTTGCTCGCTCCATTGTTCCGGAGAACGAAGTTTTAGTCATCTTGCCCATGAAGCATGGTTCGCAAGCATCAAGTGATTCATAATCAAGTGATTCCAAAAGCCCATTAGAATGGAGTTTCTACATGCGCTTTGCACCAATATGTCCTAAACGGCAGTGCCACAAATATGTCGCACTATCATTATCAACTTTGCATCTTTTGGCATCAATGTTAAGAATATGTGTATTACTACGATCGAGATTCAATAAACCATTCACCTTGGGTGTATGACCACACAAGGTTTTATTCATGTAAGCAGAATAGCAATTGTTCTTTGACTTAAATGAATAACTGTATTGCAATAAAAATGATCCAATCATATTATGCTCAACGCAAACACCAAATAACATTTATTTTAGGTTCAACACTAATCCCGAAGGTAAAGGGAGTGTGCGATGGTGATCTTATCAATGTTGGAATCATTTCCAACACACATCGTCACCTTGCCCTTAACTAGTCTTTGTTCATTTTATAACTCCTGTTTCGAGTTACTAATCATAGCAACTGAACCAGTATCAAATACCCAGGGGCTACTATGAACACTAGTAAAGTACATATCAATAACATGTATATCATATATACTTTTGTTCACTTTGCCATCCTTCTTATCCGCCAAGTATTTGGGACAGTTCCACATCCAGTGACCATTTCCTTCGTAGTAGAAGCACTCAGTTTCAGGCTTGGGTCTAGCTTTGGGCTTCTTCATGGAAGTGGCAAGTTGCTTGCCATTCTTCTTGAACTTCCCTTTCTTTCCCTTGCCCTTTTACTTGAAACTAGTGGTCTTGTCAACCATCAACATTTGATGCTTTTCTTGATTCCTACCTTCGTCGATTTCAGCATCACGAAGAGCTCGGGAATCGTTTTTGTCATCCCTTGCATATTATAGTTCATCACAAAGTTCTAGTAACTTGGTGATAGTGACTAGAGAACTCTGTCAATCACTATTTTATCTGGAAGATTAACTCCCACTTGATTCAAGCGATTGTAGTACTCAGACAATCTGAGCACATGCTCACTGGTTGAGCTATTCTCCTCCATCTTGTAGGCAAAGTACTTGTCAGAGGTCTCATACCTCTCGACTCAGGCATGAGTCTAAAATACCAATTTCACCTCTTGGAACATCTTATTTGCTCCGTGGCGTTCAAAACTTTTTTTGAAGTCCTGGTTCTAATTCGTAAAGCATGGTGCACTAAACTATCAAGTAGTCATCAAACCGAGCTTTGCCAAACATTCATAACATCTGCATCTGCTCTTGCAATAGGTCCGTCACCTAGCGGTGCAGCAAGGACATAATTCTTCTGTGCAGCAATGACGATAATCCTCAGATCATGGACCTAGTCCGCATCATTGCTACTATCATCTTTCAACATATTTTTTCTCTAGTAACATATCAAAAGTAAAACGGGAGCTACATCACGAGCTATTGATCTACAACATAGTTATGCAAATACTATCAGGAATAAGTTCATGCTAAATTAAAGTTCAATTAATCATATTACTTAAGGACTCCCACTTAGATAGACAACCCTCTAATCATCTAAGTGATCACGTGATCCATATTAACTAAACCATGTTCGATCATCACGTGAGATGGCATAGTTTTCAATGGTGAACATCACTATGTTGATCATATCTACTATCCTTTCGGTCTCAGTGTTCCGAGACCATATCTACATATGCTAGGCTCGTCAAGTTTAACCCGAGTATTCTGCATGTGCAAAACTGGCTTGCACCCATTGTATGTGAACGTAGAGCTTATCACACCCGATCATCAC